>NW_022279554.1:0-145023 GCF_000004075.3 Cucumis sativus | reverse complement strand
TTCTTGGGTATCATAGTAGAGTCAAGGCTAGCAGTAAAGTCTCTGAACTGAGGTGAGAGGTTCTCGTACGAAACATAGTTAGAAATGGAGTGTTGTTTGTACAGAACCGATACCTTTCCTCATTACAAAAGGAAGATCCAAAGGAGGATCATACTTATGTTTCCTGAATGGTCCTACTTGGTTTCATTTTCAGTAGATTATGCAACAACCTCATTCTCATCCACCCTGACCTCTCTATTTGTAATGACCTCATCAGTACTGCCCTTCTCAACCATATCTTCAAGGATAGTTGTTTCGAACCCGTTATTTGCAGACCCGTCATTCTCACCCACCTTACTGTCGGTATGTGCATTAGTGGAATTCGTCTCAGGCTTGTCATTCTCACTCATTTTGTTATTTATATGTGAGTCAATGGAATTAGTCACAACTTGATCTCATAAAGGTTCAGAATCTTGGACCGGAGTCAGTTGAACAGCAAAAGACCCAACTTCCTTTCTAAGATTCCTCCTATAGTAGATTTTCCAGGGAACTTGGTTTGTAGGTAGGATTGTAATGTGAGAATTTGGGCAGGTAAGGTAACCAGAGAGAGGGATAAGTAGACTACAAGGAAACTACATAGTTAGACTCTTCACTCACACTCTCCCCCTAAAGTAGGCTAACGAGATAGAAGGGACGATCCTCAAGAAAGGTGACATCCATGGAGACAAAGTATTTACGTGAGGATAGGCAAAAGCATTTAGAGTCTCGTTGGACAGAAAGTATCTAACAAACACACAAGCCTGAGCCTGAGGAGTGAGTTAGATTGGTTAGGACCATGGCTATAAACATAGGTTGAGCACCGAACACCCGAAGGAAAGGGGAACATTAGAAATGAGACAAGTTGAGGATAGAATTCTTTGAGACACTCTAAGGGGGTTTTGGAGGTGTAGGATACGAGAAGGCATTTGGTGATGAGATCAGCTACAGGAAGTACATCGCCTCATAGAGAGGTAGGAAGGAACAACATAAGTGAACGGCAACTTCCAAAAGGTGATGGTTCTTTCTCTCAGCAACCCCATTTTGTTGGGGATGTAAGCACAAGAACTCTGGTGGACAATTCCCTTAGAGGACAAGAACTCATTAAGTGTGTGGTTTTGAAACTCGTGAGCATTATTACTGCTTAGGATTGCAATCTTTGCATTGGATTGTGTTTCTACGGTGTGATAGAAGTTTTGGAATGTGGATATGACTTCAGATTAGTCGAAGATGAGGAAAACCCAAGTAAGGCGGGTGCGGTCATCAACGAAGGTAACAAACCACCATTTATCAGAGGAGGTAGTGAACTTGGACGGTCTTCAAACATCACTATGGACAAGAATGAAAGGTTGAGTTGGCTTATATGGTTGTGAGGGAAGGAGACTTGATGTTGTTTAGCTCAAATACACACATCATAAGACGGGGTAGAAATATCAACTTCAGAAAAAAGATGAGGAAATAAATATTTCATATATTGAAAGTTGGGGTGGCCTAAACGAAACTACCACAATATACAATCTTTTTCTAAAATAGTAAAATATGAAGATAAAAGACTAGTTCTAGAAATGCTACTAGAGAAGGTGTTATTAAGCAGGTAGAGTCCCCTACTGTGTCGAGCAGTGCCAATCATCCTCCCGAACTCAAGTCCTGAAACGAAACAGAATCAGGTAAGAATATCGCTTTGCAATTTAATTCACGAGTAGGCTTACTTATAGACAGTAGATTATAGGAAATTTGGGGCACATGCAACACACTATGTAAAGTCAATCCTTCAAAAGGAAAAACCAACCCTTCCGACAATGGGAGCCAAGGAACCATCTACTATCTGTATCTTCACATTGCCAGCCCATAGAATATAAGACACAAGATGTTCTAAGGATCTAGTTCCATGATCAGTGGCGCCAGAGCTCAGAGTCCAGGGATTCTTCCATCAACACTAATAAGACTGAAGGACTGAGGTATAATTGACTAGGCAATAGCTCCCTAGTGTAGTCGGACTAGGATCCCAGGTAGCTGAGAAGGGCTAGCAGAGTCACTCACCTAAGCTCGCCCCATGTTTTGTTTGTCGTTGAAAGGGCGTTTCTTATCTCCTAGAGGACAAACGATCATGTAGTTCCAACATTGCTCCTTGGTATGCCACTATTTCTTGCAGTGTTCACAGACAGGGATTGGTTTTCCACTGTGCTTATCATTGTCATGACTAAGGGACCTCGCACAGAAGGCAGTGGAATCAATATCGGGTTTGTCAGACTACTCATAGCACTGATACCATCTTCCTCAAGGAAAACCTCACAACAAACCTCCATCAAGGAGGGTATAGGTCTTAGCTTAGTATACGTTCGTGAACAATATCGAAAAGACCTGCAAGAAAAACATATATCCTGTCAACCTCCTCGATCCTAGAGTATATATTGCCATCGCTAGGACAATTCTAGACAATTTCTCTACATTGGTCCATTTTCTGCCAGCAAGAAAAAGTTTGTTGAAGAAGAATGTCACATCCAGTGTCCCCTATTTGCATTCATGAACTTATTTTTGAAGAGGGTATAAACGAGAGTCATTCTGACGTTTGGAGTACAATTGTTGAGCCATATCCAAATGTCGTTAACAGTTGCAGCATACAATAAAGGCTTGCCAATCCATGGTTCCATACTATCGATTAATGTGGAGAATAAGAGTCCTCCCATTTCCAGTATCGTTCCTGAGGGTCTCCCAATATAGATATAGAACTAGGTATCTCCCAGGTCAAGAAACCAAACTTGTGGTGCCCTCCAAGATCGTTTTAATAGACTGGGACCACGAAAAATAGTTTTGACCATTCAATTTCTCACCTAGAAAATATCTTGTAGATTGTGCCACTGGATTAGACACATGAGAAGAGAACAAAGCATAGAGCGAGGTTACCAAATTTTCAAAATACACCAGTGGGGTCAAATGGTTATTGGACGGAGCCCCTGGCGTTGCCTCAATCGCTGCAATATGTTGTCGTAGCATGTCCAGCTAATGTTGAGCAATTCCGAGAGATGAACCTCCCATGGGCCATTAACTGCGTTGAGGACTCACCTACCTCAAAGGTTGAGTGGGCTGGATTTCCAATCTCGGAGCAGCCACTAGGGTTTGCAGCGCAAATAATGAAGGTGTAGGTGTAGACGACAATGCGTGAGGGCCAGGCAACGAGTATGAGGGAATCTGAATTCACGGTGCGTGAGAGACCTATGCAGCTAAAGGCTGCTGGTCTAACACTTTGCGACTGGGTAAGAAGGCTAGCCTATGGGTTCTAAAGACGCCGAAACCACTCATCCACGGCGACGCTAATCCGAACATCAACTGCGGCAGCGACAGCTACACTGATTCAATGGCTATCCCTTCTGCTAGGGTTCCATTAAGTGTTTGATTGTCTAGGGTTTTTTCGATATCACGCTCTAATACCATATTGAAAGTAGAGATGTAGAACAAATACAAATTTAAGTGGAAACCCTAGTACAGGGAGAAAAACCACGATGTTGATATTTCTTATTATTTTCTTATGATAATAAAGGTACAAAGGGGAAAATATTTATAGGCAACACGAGTCTAATTAAAATAATAAAAAATTAGAGCAAAGTAAATCTCAACTACCCTTAGGCTTTCAACAATTACCCAAGTTCACTATTTCTAACACATAGTATAACTCAATGAAAGTAAAAGCCACAAAGGGAGAAAATTTGCCACCAGTGTTACACAACAGATAAAAACTGAAGAAAATATAAGAAAAGCAAGATACTGTTGCATTTGATGGTAGTATCAGGCCTTCACGTTTTAACCACCGATCTCTAGCGTAAATTATACTTCCAAGCATGCTCTGCAATAGCAAAAACTCCACTATTCAATAAAGAGCATAAAGTAAAAATGGTTCTTTCCTTAAAAGCATCAGTGTAAACATGCTGATAAGGTAGTTATTTCCAGCTTTACAAGTCACTAAACATAATCACCTCGTATAAAAGCATATATCCCATCCACTCAGAAATGATAACATCCACACCCTCATCAATTTGAACATCCTGCATGATTTTAGGAGAAAAAAGTCAACAATGCAACTGCTACTGATATTTATTAACAAATTAATCAAAACTATTAAATAATTAATTATAACAGCTAAATGATGTATGTGTTATCAACATGCATGGGGTTTTAGGGGGTGGAGATTTTGTTTTTTTATATATATCCGTGAGTGTCCGAACAAGCTTACGCGCACCTTGACTAATCTCACGGGACAACCCACCTGACAATATTTGAACGTCAAGGAAACTCGTAGGAAATTAATTCTCAGGTAGGTGGTCACCATAGATTGAACCCACGCCCTCTTAGTTAGATATTGAGACTATGTCTCCCTTTTCACTAGGTCAACCCATGATGGTTTAGGGAGTGGGGATTTGATACCAATTGCATTAAAAAAATGTATAGGTGGGGATTTAAGCCTCTAATGTTTTGTTAGTAAATGTCTTAACTAGTTGAGATGTACTCAACTCGGCAATAACTAAGTACTATACTAATAACCTAATGTTGTATTAACTAATATTAAAACTCTCTTTCCTTTTACTAAAAGGAAAAAGGGGGAAAAAATGAAAAACTTCATGTACTTGTGATGCCAATAGGAACAGAAACTATAATTGTAAATTTAGAGAGATCACTTTCAGAGTTTAACTATTTAGATGAAGATTGGCTGATTTACACGATTCCCAATAACTTAGAATAGAGACATTTCTTTAACCAACTTGAAAATTGAAAAAGGCAATGGCAACCAAAGCAAGGAGTCAATGCTTCATTTGAACTTTCTAAAAGTCTTCTAATTCTTCTCATGGGGAAAAAAGGGGTCTTATTAGTCTTGTACATTTACCTTACTAGATTTGTTGTCTTCTATTTGTCCTGAGGATCTTTGTCTTCATTTGTTTACTTAATATTGTGTATTTTAAGCATTAATCTCTTTAATTTCCTTAATGGAAAGTTTTGTATCCTTAAAAAAGGTCACCAGAAACGACTCGAATCATTAATATACTCTTCAAATAATGGAAACATTTTAAACAGATCAATAAGACAAAGACCATTGCAACTAAAAGAGCTCACCTCAACTCTACTGTGCAATACAATGATTGTGTCGATAAATTGTTAGCCTTAACAACTTCTGAGGCCTGCAAAGAAAAGCAAAATCAACTCAGACCCAAAGCACAAATTCTGCTTTTATCATGATTCATAGATGTCTAAGTAGGATCTTTAATGAAAATACGTTTATAAATTAATATTTATAACAATTGCAGGTGGAGCACACACTGATAACTAAGAATGAAACAAAATGCATCAATATGTAAGATTCTTTTTAATAGTAATGACGAGATGAGGCTATGGTTTAATCCAGTAGGATTGCAATTGATACTAAACCACTAAAAGAAAAATTGGTAAGAACAATTTTCCTCTTTTCTTTTTCTTTTTTTTTTTTTTTTGGAGGGGGGGGGTAAGAAACCAAGCTTTCATTGAGAAAATTAAAAGAACATACAAAAAAATGTCCAAGATAAAAGGGCTTAGCGTAAGGTAATGCAAGAAGTGGTGATTACGAATAAAGCAAAACATGGGTGAGGTATATTACAAAAAGAATTTTCAGGTAACAAGAATCAAGAAAGTGATATCTAGAAACACACAAGTGTTTAAAGCTCAACAGTATACTATTTACTACTGTTAGAAATAGTGTTAGAAATAGTGGGTTAGGTCATGTTGAAAGCCCAAGGTTAGTTAAGATTTACTTTGCCTAATTTTTTATTATTTTAATAAGGCTCATTTTGCCTATAAATACTTCCCCCTTTGTACCTTTATTATATAAGAAAATAATAAGAAATATAAGTATCGTGGTTTTTCTCCCTGTAGTAGAGTTTACACGTAAATTTGTGTTTGTTCTATGTCTTTACTTTCAATAACAACCATAATAATAACTAAGATACTAATATCATACTGGAACAATACCTGCACTGCTATGTCACTTGCATCAACTGCATAAACCTGACAAGAGTGAGAAACAACGTGTATTCAAGAAAGTTGCACAGTGATAAGTATTTTTACTCCAAATCTCAGATTAACAAATTAAGTTTATTTCTAAAATTTTTAAAGTTTTAAAAACAGAATAAAACAGCAGGATTAAATTCCTAGTACTAGTAAAAGGTACATCAAGCTAAATCCCTAAACCAGGCTTTCCACTCCAACCCAATCTGTTTATTAAAAGAAATAAAAAAAACAAATGGGAGAATGATCTAACACCACCCCTTCTTAAAATACTCTTGATTTTTCCTATTTTCTGCTCAAAATTTGGATAATAGCATGTATCAAGTTCTGATAGTAATGGGCACTCCCTTGTGTTTCACTGCATAAACTTTTTGTTTAGTAATAACTAAGCAATTTTTTATAGAAATGTACGATTAAAAAAGGCTGTTTATGAGTGAATTTCAAGGAATTGGATTTAAGAGAGGGATGTCTAGGACCTACAGCAACCAATATTAAAAAATGAAAATACTCACTATTAGAAAAGCTAAGAGTTCAAGTACAATTTCAAAATAGATCACCTGCGTTTTTCCAATAAAAATTTTGAAAAAACACATTTAGGTACAGCATAGCTCACGCCTTGCACCAGCCTGAGCACAAAATATGGAGAGAATTCCAGTGCCACAGCCAACATCCATTACAACCTGTATTCAACTGACTTTAGTAAATAAACAGGAAACCAAGTACAGATCCAGATATGGGTATAAGGAACTATACAAATGAAAACCGGTATCTTAACCCTGTTTTGATAGAGTAAAAAATAATGCATAGTGAGTGCAAGAGTCAAAGACAAGAAACTTCGTGAATAGCAGAGAAAGACCAAAGATCATAGATTAGATTGAAATTTACTATTTATAGACTGTTTTCCTTTTTGGGTGGCATAGTATCAAAGAAATATCAGCATATGTTATTCAGTTCGATAATCTGTTTGCTCTACTCTATATTAAAGCAGAGGTCTGATCGTGACCAAATACATCTATTTTTTCTGCGATCATATTTTATTTTTTTTTAAAAACCAACTTCATTAAAAAAAATGGGAAGAAAAGAAAATATAACAGCACAGAAAGAAAGCACAAAGAAAAAGAAGCAAAAGAAAACAAGGACACTAAGCTTTCAGTGTTTATACAGTAGCAAGTTTCAGAATAGATTTTAAGAATTTTTTGTGTTACATGAGTGTTTGAAAAAAGAGCAAATGACAATATTTTTTAGCCACTTTGTGGCACGGTGCTTTGATGGATAAATGCCATAAAATGTTATTTGGGACATCTGAAACGAAACTTTATTTTTGTTTTTTTTTTGAAGTAGGGGTGAAAACGTGGATTTAGCCAAAGGGACAAACCTTTTTGTGGTGTTCTGTTCCAAGCTCTTCCTTGTAATTCATCTCATAATGTAATTATTCCCAGTTGGGGACATGGGGGCATTTTCATGATGTTTTGGTTCTTAAAAAAAGTCGAGCTTTTTTTTCTCATAATATGAAATTGTAATTTCCTGTGTTTAGGAGGATGGTCTTCTCCTAAAGGAAGATGTCTTTTCATTATCCATCTGTAAATTTTAACTATTGATGATAATTTCTATTTCTTTTATCTGAAAAGAAAAGGAAAAAGACAAAAGAAAATTGGACAAGAGACTGTCATGTTAGAATACCATTTTGATCTTTGTACTTTGGACTTCAATCCATATTAGTCCATGCACTTTCAATAAATTCTAAATTAGATTCTTCAAAGTTAATAAACATCAATATTGATTAAATAACAATAATAATTTTGGTAAGAATAAACATCATGTGAATATGATTCCAAAATTCATGGAGGGAAGGCTAATAAAGACTAGATGTTTATAGAAAAATCAACAACAAACTAATAATAGGGACTGTTCTTAAGACTATCAAAAGTATAAGGACTATGAAAATATACAGACTAAAGTAGAACAAGTCCAATGTAATGGGACCAAAATCATGTTTTAGCAAAACTATTTCATTAAACAAATGACGAAGAAACAAATTTAATAGCATTAAGACAAATTATTACTTTGCCAGCAATAGAACTCTGATGTTGCATGATTGCCGCCCTATATGTTTCCGTCCGTACACTATCCTGAAAATAGGTATTTCAATCAGAATATATATCAATGTAAAGAAAGAACAACACGATTGCAGTAGAATTTCTAAACTTAAGTGTATTTTTAGCTAATATAGTTCATTCATTCTAAATAATTAACACAAATTAATTAAAAAGAACTCAAAACATTTAGAAAGGCTACTCTTGGATGCAACCATAAGAATAATGTGGATACTGTAAGGATTTTTCTTGTGTTGGCCTGGTTCTAATATGAAAAAGCTCATACCATCGCATGTCCAAGCTCTCCAATATTTCCAAGCATGTTTCTTTCAATTTCGGCAACTGGGTTTCGGTTAAATTTAAAGAATATGGCTGACAAGGAAGCCGACTTTATGTGATGTCTTCAAAGGCTTTAAAGGTGTTAAATTTCTAAGATAAAGTTTCTTGACAGTATTTTCATCGAGGAGACCATTGAGGACAGATGAACAGAGAAGAGCCTCTTCATTTAGGCAAATCTTGACAGCATTTATATTCTTTCCCTAAACCAAAACACTAGACTAGAGCTCAGTCCATAGTTCCTTCACCATCAGCTCCTTAGTGGGTGTTCTTGTCGTCATTTGCTGGGGAGGACATCATCTCAGAATTCTTATATATAAAAGTCCCAGTAAGTGTATGGTGTCCATGGGTCAGTCTTTCTTGAAAGTTTCTATATCAATTACTAAGTCTAGAAAGATATCCCGAAGGGGCCAGATAAAGTTTCAGCGGTTCTAGTAGAGAAAAATTAATGCAGGAAATTGGCATCATTTAGCAATTCTCACAAATAGGAAACAATAAAACCAAACAAACCTTGATCATTTCTTCGTGAATACCAACGTGGGAGTAGGACTGGAAGTAGCCATGTCGAAGTCAGTACAAGGAGGTCCCTCCACTTGTGTCGGCTGCTTGTCTTCAGAAACCCTCATTCCGCCGCCACTGGATGGCCGGCTACCTCTTCCCCGGCGAGGCCGACCTTTTGAACGGTTCCAGGACGCTTCTCGAAGAGGAGGAGCTGCCGTCGTGAAAGCCGTTAATGTGGCCGGAGTTGGTATACATTTTTTTCCGGCTAGTTCGCTCTCTGTTGAAGTGAATAACGGCGGCGTTTATTGTGTATTTTAACACTAAAAAAAAGCGAACAACAAAGGGCGGGCGCCTTCGAAGATATCAAAGTGTTCCTACAAAACGACATCTACTTTCTTTTGCATTTTCTTTTCAAATTTTCCCCTTTTCACTTATATTCAACTCCAATTTATATATATCATTTTACTCCTCCAGTTTCAATATATATATATATAATATAAACAACAAATTGTATACCATTTTTTTAATTTACTCAAATTTTACGAAATGAAATACATATTAAAAAAATTATTGAAATGTAGTTAAACGTCAATTACATCATACATCAACATAATGCAAAATAAGAAAAATAATGGAAACCAAAACAAAAACGGGTCGTGCAATCAAATAGACAGACAATCACGAAATATTTGGGAATTACAATTAATTAAATATATATTTTTTGTGAAAAAGTGAAAAGGGAATATATTTATATTTTGAAAAAAAGAGAATTTGAGAGGGGAAGAGAAAAGATTAAAAAGGAATAAGGAGGAATAAACTTATTGTATTTCCGTTTGCTTATAAGTTCATAAGATATATACTTTTTTGGTGTTTGAGTGCACAAAATTGGACTTAAAAATTGTCCACATGGCTGCTTTCTAGTTTCTTAAAAGATGTAATTCATTCACACAACAAACTGGGCTACAAAACGGAGACTATATGAAAGAATAACATTTGATTCAACAACATTCCTTCATCACAACTTCTGTTCTTTCTTTTTTCTCAAAACTGATTGTTTATATCTCCATTTTTTAAGTGCATGAAATTGACATTCATCCATGCTTTCATTTACCCAATTTCATTCATAGTTTCTTAAGTGAAAAGAAGCCTATAAAGGCCTTCTTAATGTGGGTTTAAAACAAAAACTCACTTGGACAAGTTTTTAAGTCCAACCATCAGCCATGTCCACAATTTTTAAGTCCATCATATTACATAAAACTGTGTTCTCTTCCATCAATCACTTCTTAAAGTGCTATCTACAAATACCAAAAGCTTTGATATCTACCAAATTAAGAATGGAAGGGAAACTTTTTCAAAACATAAACATGAAAACGAAATTGTTATAAATATAGGGCTTTAATATTTGTTTTCAAAGATTGTGCATGATTTCTTGCTATCATTTTTACCCTTTCCAAAAAAATACTTCAATTCTTGATTTTAAAATTTGGAGCGAATTTTAAAAAGATCCTAAGAATTAGAAGCAAAAAAAAAAAAAAACGTTCAAAAGAAAGGGTTTATAACCTAATTTTTGAAAGCAAAAAGACCGATGTGTCTAGACAATTCATTTTGTTGCCAGGTAGGAATATAGTTCATAGGAGTGAGCATCGGTTAGTTGAAGTCGATTTTCTAATCAAATTGACACTAAACCAACTATGATCGATTTAATTAATTAGTAATGTTCAAACTGACCTCAATCATAAAGGAGTACAAATCGGCATTAAGTCAGGCAATCTATTGGTTTAGATCGTTTAAGCATTTAAAATTTTTCAAAATGTTTGTTAGTTTGGATTTTTTCCAAACCGAATTGATCGCGTACTCTCCTTATCTTCGATCAACCGCCTTCGATTTGGTGGGCTTTGTAACTCCTCGATCATATCTTTCCCTAATCGCTCAAAATAATATATATAATATTTATAAACTTGACAATAATTTTTTAGCCCATGGATGTTAAATCTAGGGATCTACATTTGAATATTACAATTTTCATGTGATACTGAAATTCGAAATATCAAGCATGCTATTGAGTCTTACGTTTTATTTCATATTACATCTAGTTTTAAGATGTACATTTTACCAACAAAGCAAAGTGAACATTAACAAAAGCTCGAGTAAAAGTGTAAAAACATCATTCTTTGGAGACTAAATGAAAACTAAACTCAAACTCAACGTCAAATTTAACATTTTCTAAATCTAACTATCAAATGGAAATGACATTCAAAATGATTAGAAATGTAAACTTTAAAAAAACCTTGAAGATTAAAATAAAAATTAAGACCCAAATAGCGATTAAAGGCTTTTTTTTTCACCAAATATATATAATTATATATAGATGATAAATTAACAAAAATGCAATTCAATTAATTAAAACCACATTATTTAAAAACTATTTGGTTTTAATTTTTTTTTTTTGAAACTAAGCCTATAACCTTTTCTAACTCTAAATTTTTTGTTTTTAGAGCTCTAAATTTGTTTGTTTGTTTCCTACTATTTTACCAATGTTATAAAAAAAGTCAACCAAAAAGTTTAAAAACTATTGAAAATAAATAAATAGATTTTAAGATTTTGTTTTGGTTTGTTTTTTCAAATTTGACTAAAAATTCAATTCCTTTAATTAAAAAAGACGGAACTCACGGTAGAAATTGAGAGGAAATAGAATTTCTTTTTTTTAGAAACTAAGAGATCGTTTGAATCGTAAATATTGTTTCATGCACCCGCAAATTTATGTAGGGACCAGCGGAGCACATGGATCTCACGTTATCGGTTTGTGTATTTTATTAATTTTGAAGTGTTAAATTACATTATTAATGCATAAATGTAAACATTTGTTCGTGGTTGTACCTCTTACAACTAAGTGTAAGAATATGGGTTAAGCCCGAATAGCCCTAACTACCCAAACCATATTATAAGAGTTGGGTTCCGTTAGATTAAAATATGAATTGGATTTGGTTAAAAAAATTATTTTTTTTTTTTTGTTGGAAGGTTGAAAAATTCGGTTCAACCCAACCCAACCTGAATTAATATAATAATTTAATAAAAAAATAAATTAGATATATAAACTTTAAATTTATTGTATGAAATTTTGAATATGTATCTTTGAAATTTAAATGTAACAATTTTGAACTTTTATAATCATCAGAAACTATAAACGAAAAAAAAAAACTATACAACCCGACAATTCAACCCATATTTTGGTTGGGTTGGGTTAGAAACTAAGTTCGGGTTATTCGAGTTGCCAACCCAAATAACTCGAAAATATGGGTTGAGTTGAGAATGTCTCCCAACCCAACACGATTTCACCCCTAGTTACAACCATCAGATTGTGGCTTCAAGTCGTGCTAGTGCCCCTCTATATAAAATTTTTGGATATGCTCTAGTTGGATTTTAAAAGTCCTACAAGTTTGAAGTCCATTAAAAAACTCATATCATGTGATTTTAACGTTCCTTGGATAAAAATGTCCTGAATTTTAAAATATGAAAATTTGTGGAACAAACAAGATAATTAATGTATGTTTGAAATTCCATGACATGTCCTAAATGGTTACTAAACGAAACCTATAATTATATTTATGGCTTTACCCTTCTCCAACTTATGCAATTTGTTCTTAAAATGCCACTGTCTATATATAAACATCAATTGTGTTCGGGCTAAATAATGAAAGTACTATATAAATAATAAATAAATTATATTTCCAACAAGTTTAGACTTAAGAGGTCAAAAACTAGGGTGTTTGAGACAAGAATTATTTAAGATCGTAACAAGTACCTTTTAAATACTATTAGTAATTATTTGTGTGTGGTACACTCGTTCATGAAATTTATATATAGTTTGTTATTATTTTTTATTCAACTTCAAAGTTACTTTCAGATATAATAAATCTATTTGTAAAGTGAAAAATGAAGGACAACTTTAACTATAATCATATCTCTCATCAAACTTTTGGATTCGATGTAACCAATAACCACTAATAAAAAAAAGAATCAATAAACACTTAAAATTAAAGAGACAGTGTCCTAAAGATGGAAGAATGCCAATAAACATCTAAACTTGAATAGTCACATCCACTTGCACCCATTAAGTTGTGTCTTGTCAACCTAAGGTTGCTTCTATTGTTCTAATGTCGCTCAATACCAAATGGTGGAAGCACAAAGTAGTTATGTGAGGGAAAAGAGAATGCAAGAATTCTCCTACTTCTCTTCTTTTTAATATTCATATTGTTTAGACAGATATAGAATCACTCTTTCCAAATAGCCTACAACCTAAATACAAACTATGTAACATTTGGCTATAATAAACTCCTAAACTTTGTAGTACTCAAAGAAGGGCTATATTTTTTAATGATAATAGGAACAAAATATTGTTGGTAATCATAATTAGTTTTTCTATATATACATATTATAGTGAGCTATACTTTTCAAACCAGACTTAATGAAAGAACACAAGGACATAAATAATAGTTTTTTTTATAAAAAGGAATCCTGCCTAAAGGAAGGGAAAGAAGGGCCTCCCCCAATGCATTCTTAAAAGTATCCTTCACTATCTTCTTTGTATGAAAACTAAAATTCTTTCATGTGTTTGACATAATACTTGGGGAAAAGACTGACAAAAATTGAACTATCAATTTCTTCTTGGCTCATAATTATTTCAAATGAAAATTCTCAAATAACAGGGAGTTAGATGGGATTAATTTTCAGTGACTAAACCTATAAGTTAAATTACGTATAAATAAAGCTACATATGTATGTAGGCTACACACTCTTCCAAAATGTTTAGGTTCACCTCAACAAACGAAGAAGATACAAACATCAGATGGCAGGCACGGTTGCCTTCTTTTCTGCCTCGTTTGTCTGAGCATTGTCAACTGTTTGCTGTTCACCTGCTGGTGGCTGAGCAACTTGCTGCTCCATTGGCTTTTGCTCTGCTTGAGTCGCCTTCTGTTCGCTGGAGGAACCAGCACCGCCGGTTCTACAGGAACACATGGCCTCCAAATGGTCTCTCTGCCAACGTCCATGAGAGCTATGCCTAAGGAAGATAGTTTGGCTCGGATATTGTCACTTTTCCCAAAATTCTTGTCTTTTCTTGCTTGTGTTCTTTCTTCAATCAAATGCAGTATATCATCTTCCACCATCCCTGCTCTCTTCAGTGCTTTATCTTTCAGCTGCTGCAAAACCTGCACAGTGGAAGAATGCATCTTTAATTCTCTTTAAATTCTAGTTCAACATAAGGATTTTCATCTTCGTCTCTTCTAATCCCTAATGCTTCAAAATATTTTGTTTTTATCTTTTCATGTTGCATAGACATGATTCATTTCAGTCATTTATATTGGAACTTGTTCCACACACTTCTGTTTAAGCTATGTGCTAAGATTTGGAAACAAGATTTGTGTTAAATGTAAGACGCAGATCTACAACTACATTTATGTGAAGTTCGAAAAACCAAAGTATTTTGAAGAGTGAGAACGACCAACAGTAGAAGTGCAAAGATTAAAGACGCAAAATAAGATATGAATCTATGGAACTAAAAATATAAGATAGATCGTATTTACTTCAGAGTAAGTAGATGTGGAGAGCAATCAAGAACATCTAGAACTTCTCTCAATTCCTTCTTCACATTGACAAGGGACTGAATCATCGAAAGTTGTTGTTTCTTTGGTTGCTTCTTCTGATAAAATAGAAAACATGAATTGTTATTCTACATCGAAAAAAACAATGAAAAGGGAATTCAAATATATATACACATATATACATATATATTCCCACTGTATTAAGTAGCAACTCTCTGAGTTTGAATATTTTTTTTTTGTTTTAATGGAGGCAATGACTTCACTGCTTATTCAAGTTTTCAAATTTCGATTTCATAAAATGAGAACTTCTTAAGTAATGGTATAAAACAAATTCCATAGCATTAGCGCGGAGATGTACAAGAGGTAGGCAAGAAATTGTACCTTGAGTGAGGTTAAGGTACTATTTATAAACTTCAGAGCTTCCTGGAAGGCGCCAGTTAATATATGTGCTGTGTTCAAGTCATCTGCCATTCTAGTTTGAAATTCAGACCGTAGATTAATGATGCATTCTTCAGCAGCAGAGCTAACAGGATCTTTTTTGCCTGTTTTTCCCAAACCGTCACTCAGGTTTTCCCTTGATGTTGTGATAAAGCATCTTCGCAATCTTGCATAGTCTAACAATTAAACAAAAACAGGCCATAAATATCAAGGACTGATGGTTTCGGGATAATTTATCGCGAGTTTAATATGCCACCACTCCAAGTATAAGTGACTGACCACAGGTTTCGTTAAGAAAAGATATATATAGTGTTAAATGGTTAGCCATGGAATGACTGAAGAGATCCCAAACCTGGTATATATAATAAACTGTATCTGATGCACTATCCAACTGAGAGACAGTGTAGTTGAGAGGAGAACGATAATGAGCACTTATTAAGAAGTGTCTCAAAACTAATGGATGATATCTTTCCGTAATCTGCAGTGTAAGAAAAATATAGTAAGACAAACCAAAAACTAAACAAAAGGTTAAACAGCTTCAATAGCTTCTTTAATACCATACTACCTGGCGAATGGTGAAAAAATTACCCAATGATTTGGACATCTTTTCGTTATTATTGGTAACATGCCCATTGTGCATCCAATAACTGATTTTACTCTCTTGGCAGGCAGCACAGCTTTGTGCAACCTCATTTTCATGATGCGGAAAGATCAAATCAATGCCACCTCCATGAATATCAAACTTAAACGTGAGATAATGAGCACTCATGGCACTGCATTCTATATGCCATCCAGGTCTTCCAGGACCCCACGGACTTTCCCAACTTGGCTCACCAGGTTTTGCAGCCTGCGCAGCTTATATTTATTACAAACACTATACAACTAATTCATATTCCTACTTACTTCATAGCCAAATTCATATCTGATTTTTACCTTCCACAATGCAAAGTCAGCAGGATTATTCTTCCTTGAATCGACAGCAACCCGTTCTCCTGCCCTATGATTTTCAAGCTTTTGCCCTGACAGTTGTCCATAATTTGGAAATTTGTCCACAGAAAAGAACACGTCTCCATCAACTGCATAGCCATATCCATTCTTTATAATCTGAAAATTTATCAACCAAAAATCAAGATTGGGTCATGACTTACGAGAAAAAATTCCCCTTTAATCACATCTGGAATAAGGAAGTCTTCCGACAAGAGAAACGACTAGACACTTACAAATGTAAAACTCCAATGTTTTCAACTACTGGAGAGAACGCTCCATAGATTAATCATTTTTTTTCTTTTTGGAAAACATCCTTTGATCTACAGTATAATACATATGAAAACTGAGAGGACAATTTTTTGTTTTATATTTTTGGTAAAAACACTTAGATTTGATAGAATCAGATTTTATTATTCCATTCTAAAGAAATATATATAAGGGGAACAAGAGTGACCAAAAAAGGAAAATGTAGGAAAGGCCATAAAAGGAAAATATAACAAAGATATTTACAACAATAGAATATCCCTAATATTAGAACTATAACACTCCCCTTCAAGTTGGAGCATATATGTTAATCATGCCCAACTTGTTAGTTGTTACATAGATAATGCAGGCATGTTCCATTCAACGCTTTCGTGAAGATCTCTTAATTGTTCTCCAGTCTTCACATATCATATAGATACCAAGCCTTGTTGAATTTTCTCAGGTACAAATTGACAACAACTTCAATATGTTTAGTCCTCTTGTGGAACACGAGATTAAATGCGATATGAAGTGCTGCTTGATTATCACACCACAATTTTGTCTGTGGTAATTTCAAATCCCAATTCAACAAGAAGTTGATATATCCAAAGCATTCCTATTTAAATGACTTCAAATTCTGATAAAAAAAACTTTCTGCGAGATGGATAGGATCCAATAACTTGCTTGGCATTAAATTCTTCATTAATATGGATAGGATCCAATAACTTGCTTGGCATTAAATTCTTCATTAATAAAATATGAATCAGGCACATTATTGCTAAGCAAACCAGACCCCTTCACCTTCTCTTGAGGATTTGAAAAGCAAATAAATCAACCCGATTGGTAGAAATCAAACTTGAAGCTTTAGATCGTTCAATATCACCATATCTAAGGCAAAATTCCCCTGCTTTGGATCCTTGAATACAATTTCAGCAGAAGGAAAACCACACAATTTTTTTTCAATCTGAATAAAAGCAGCCGAGCAATCCAAACCATTGAGTATTGTTGAAGAAATACTTCTTAAACCTCTTAAATTCTGACTAATGGTTAAAAAAGCCAACCTCCCAATATTTTAATTGCCTTTTTTTTGTATTAACCCGTCCTCCATAACTTTGAATAACATTCAGATGAGACTGGATAGGGTAAGACCAAAACTCATCTTTTAAATGCATTTTGTCAAATACAGACCATTTCCCAGAAGGAGTAATATCTGTGTGTATCCCAACACACTTGAAAATAACTTTATCAACCAAGATTTGATTAATAATAATTCTAGCTTGGAAGTCTTACAGAACCAACTTGATCTATTCACATGAACAATGTGCCATTAATTTTGAACTCACAATATTAATTAAAATTTCAGCACATAATATCATGCCCATTTTATTTATAGTTTTTCCCATTGTAACAAATATAAAAATAGTCATTAAAAGTGTCATAATTATCTAGAAGAAAACAACATTTAGAGAGTATATTCAGTTGGTAAGCACACTACACCAGTAATATTTGGATCATAGACCTACCATTAGGAATCCTTACCGCTAATTTCTGAATCACATTCCTCTAGGTATGGGGCAAAATTTTGTGTGCGCTCTAAAATACAATTGTGCACATGAGACATGGATGCATTCAGATTCAGTAATTTAGAGAAACAATAGTCAAAGTATGTTGTAGACAAATTGGTGCATGTTGCTTTTATGATTTATCATTCGGTTGGTGTACAGATTCATACCTGAGTTATCATATCCTTGATTTGCTCCAAGTGATCTGACACACGAGGTTGGTGTGTTGGAGAAAGGCACTGAAGATCAGCCATGTCAGACAGATATTCTTGGCAAAAGCGATCACTTAAGGCAAAAGGATTCTCCCCACTCTCATTTGCCCGCCGAATTATCTGTTGATTGTAAGAATAGCAACCTCAAGTACTGAGAAATTCACCGTGCAGAAAATTATCTTTACCATTAGAAAATTATCAAAAACAAAGAAATTAAGATTTTTTTTCCTTTTCAGTGAATACCAAACTTTTGCTGAGAAAAGTGAAAAAAAGATTAGGGGCATCAGAAAGAGAGCCACAAAATGAGGGCAAACTAAAAAAAATAGCCTCCAATGAGTCCAAACTAATAAAATAATACCAAGCAAAAAGACTTAGCCATGGACACTGACAAAGACACATTGAACCAAAAACAAGACCAAGCCTCACCAGGATGTCTCTCAAGCCCAAAACTCTATTGTTTCTTTCTCATCAAAGGCCCTAAACGATAGCACACCCCCAACTTGCCACAAAATCTTCCTTTCTCACCAAAAGGATGATGGAGCAAGAACTCTCAACCATATTTGTACAACGTCTACATCTAGCCAAACTCACACTAAGCTCCTCCAAAAACAGACTCCAAACTGAATAAGAAAGATTACACTCCAAAGAATGTGACCAACATCCATTGCTTCCTACCCAAGATTTGCCATTTCGGGGCCATCAAGTTGGGAGCCCTGCTCAAAAATCTATCCAAGGAGTTAAGTCATCTGTAGATAATTTGCCAAAGGAAAAAAAAACATAACTTTCAGCAAAAGTTTTACTCAAACATGAGGAATTAATTACAAATAAAACAGGACTTATATGAAACCCTTTAGAAGAACTATGGTTACAAATATGAATCTCTCTCTCTTTTCGAGCAAAAATGGAAATCCTCAAGCATCAATAAAAGATCGATACTATCCAATTTCCCCATCAGACAAAGTTTGACAAAACCCCAATGATGGATAAGATGCACTAAGCCAAACTTATAAACACTAGAGAAGGCACCTGAGATTCTAATACCATCGATGTTAACAATCTTTTCAATCTCTCTTCCAGCACTTTAGCAATGATCGTGTGAACACTGATCACTAGAAAAATAAATAAGTCTATAGTCTCAAAAGTCCCCTTGCCCATACTCCCTAACTCTTGAGGACCCTACATACAAAGTGTCAGCCAAGAAGCTAACCAAGACTCCACTCTCGATTTTAATCTTTTTAATGAGAACCGTTCAACAGAATTTCATGGTTTAAATGTGACAAATTAAACAGAGAGATAAATAGCATGGCTTAAAATCAACAGCAAAGGAAAGATTAAGATTAGGGAAGATCAACTGGAAGGCATCTCACTTCAAATTGGCTGTCCCAAGGCTTTATCAGGTGACAAATTACTTTTTTGTTTTTAAACGACAGTTTGTCTGATATCAGAAAAAGATGAAACTCTTAGAAATCATCCAATGTAAATCATTATAACAACTTCTTGCTTGATGTAAGAGATATTTATAAACCCACATGTAATTCTAATTTCTACACTCTCACCTTGTCATCAACATCAGTAAAATTCCGCACATAAGTAACTTCATATCCCAAGTGCTTAAGGTATCTGCAGGGACGTAATTATCAAGTTAGTTACAACTTTAAAGCATTTTGATTTTTTTTCCTTTTTAAAAAGAAGCATTTGATGAAAAATAAAGCTTCAAAACTGCAAACAAATCACTAGACATGCAGAAAAAAAATCTAAGAATCAAGAAATTATCCAAATGCGAAAAAAAAATATATAAATCTCAAGAGGGTTGGATAGATGCTAGGGATATCATTGGCTCACATAAAAAAAAGACTCCACTATTCAATAAGCAACTTAGATTATAGGAACACCTTTTAATTCGTGCTTCACTTTCAAGGGCAGTTGAAAGATACTAAAATTTGAAAATCTCTAATTTATTATAAATATTAAGAAGAAGAAAAACAGTTGAAAAGATTCACTTTAGGTATTCCATGCACTAAAATATAAACAAGGAGTATTGAATCCGAACATATTACATATATGACTCCTCATTATCCAAAACAAAAAATTTAGAGTAAATGAGATCAATTGCATAAAGAAATAAGAATGCAGAAATTGGTAAACCTGTAAAGCACATCAAAGTTTACGGCGGCACGGGCATGACCAATATGGCTGAAATCATAGGCCGTGATGCCACAGACGTACATGCCAACCTTACCAGGCTCCTTCGTGGTGAAGACTTCCTTCTGCTGCGTCATCGAATTGTAAACCCTAAATTCCTCCTTTGCCATTTCGATGGCAAACAAGAAACTAAATCTGGATGGGACACCAAAGAGGAAAATTTTTCAACTTTATGTCAACAACGAGTCGAGTCATTAAACTTTAGGTCGGGGCTTCAATTTCGCAAGTCTCAAATGAGAATTGTATTCAGAATTAAAAGCATTTAGAAGTTCAGTATCCGTTTCAAAAAAAATTAAAAAAAAAAAAGTAACAACATAGATTTATTCGATTTACATCGTTTTGTTTCTTCACTACCATGATCTTGATCTAAAAACATGCTGAGGCTGTTCTTTCACGCAAGTCCTCTTTTCTTTTTTTTCGTTTGAAAATCCTAACTTGGGTTGGAAGAGAGAAGAAAGGCATAGATTGAGATTGAGAGAATACCAGTAGAGAGATAGGAGGAAGGTGATAGTGGTGGCGCGAGCAGGAGTAACTGGCAGAACGAGGGAGGGGAACCGGCGCCGGCGTCGGCGACGGCGTTGGCGCGAAGAGTAAGAGAGAGGGGGATGGAGCACGCAAGAGTATGTGAAAGGCGTGGATTGAGAATTAGGTTTTGCCTTTCTTTAATTTATTTGATCTATTTTCATTTAATTTGATAAATGGATTGAGCTCTCTTTCTTTAATTAAAACGTACCTTTAAATAATATTTATTTAGGGAAATTTGAGTATATAGCAATTTTATAAAACTCCATTTTAATCCAACAAAATGAACCAACATACATTTATTCCATTTACAATATTTTTCCATTTAAAAGTAACAACATACATTATTCCATTTACAACAAAATGAATAGGTCTTTTAATCGACACTTCACCATCCATTCACAATTTGAAAAAATGTTGGATTTTTCTACTAACTTTAGTCAAAATGGTAAAATTGTCTTTTCACACTTTACCTCTAACGTCAAAAGTTAACTTTTTTTACTTTTATCATTTTATTCGTCTTCACTAACTTCAATCTTGAACATGAATCTGCTTTCATTTTTTTCGAAATTCAAATCACATTTGAATTTATAAATTTAAGGTCGGTCAAAGTTTGACTTTTTAAAGTCAAAAGTTAACCCTTTACTTTTTATAATTTTGACTATTTTTACTTTATGAACTTTCGAATATGAATGTGCATTCACATTTTATTATTTTTAAATCGTATTTAAATATAAAGGTTTACCTCTAAACTTAAGACGACCATTATATCATATATAACTGTTGGTTTCCCTCTTCTTACCTATTCGAATTATTCGAACTAATTTAACATATTGTTCTAAGTTAATTCCATATAACCTAGCAAGGGAACCTAATGGACCATAGATCAGGGACTTCAACGATTCGTGATTAACTGAATTAACTCTTTTAGACCGAGCTAATCATTATTTGTTAATTAACGAATCATGCCACTAAAGTCTCGTAGTTGCACTCCCCTCATTATTGATATATATGTATCCATTTGACATTGTTGAATTTTATGTCCTAAAACTCGTAGATAGTAAATGTAATATGTTGCCCGTTATTATAATAAAGTATTGTTATAATTTCAATAAAACATTATTGATTATATTATTAGTTTTGACTTAGTAACCTAAATCAAATTAATTAATTAACATCCTAAGTTGTTTGATGAGTATTAAACAATATGTAGAGACGACATATAGGGATCAATGTTCGAGATACAATTTAAAGAGTCTATAGTATCGGGATAAGGCATGGTACCTTGTCATGGTAATATTATGGATACGACTCACTTTATATTTGTTACAACGCAGTGAATCAATGCTTTTGTGTAGGTGACATACGAGGGAGAGTATCACATACAATGAGTTCGCATAAAATCGGACCACGAAATAGTAACCACTTGATGTAATTCTGTTAACTAGTTAGATTTTTATTTCACTATGATGACATAGATAATTTATCTTAATCCTAAGTGTATTATGAACTCTTGTTCACGAGGGATTGTCCTTAGATTTGTACATGAGAGAGTGGTCAGATTACCGACTCAATATGCTTGTAATTTTGGGGACAAATCGAGTGGGGAGCTAAAAACATAATCACACACACTATGAGATTCACTTATTCCCGACTTTTAGGTAAGTATATGAGTGTTCCCTTAAATGGTGCATTCGGAACTTGAACAAAGGCTCTACCCTCTCTATGGCACAAAATGGTTTTTTTTGTTTATTGGTTGAACCATAAACAGGTTGTTCATTGGTTTGACCATAAATAGGTTGTTAATTAGAGGAGCACTGGTATTTAAGGACTATAAGTAACCTAGGGAGTAAAACGGTAATTTGACCCAACGGGTGTTACGAACACTTGTAAAAAGATTTCAACCGACATAACCTTGAAGACTTCTTTAAAATTTCATTTTCTACCTACAACTTCCTACACAATCATTTAGTTTTCTACATGATTCTTCAACTTCTTACAAGATAGTTTAGCTTTCTATACAATCGTTTACCCTCTTACATGATCGTTTAGCTTTCTACATGATCGTTCAACCTCTTACACGATAGTTTTAACTTTTTATACAATCATTTACCCCCTTACATGATCTTTTAGCTTCCAACTCAATCGCTTAGCTCTTAACTAATCACTTAGCTGATAACATGATCGCTTACCTTCTGAATCGGTTACTTACTTTGAACCTGATCGCTTAGTCTTCAATTCCTTGACACTTAGCCAAACTTCCTCTTTTCCAAATATCATGACATACTTTTAATGACACAATCAAGTCTCTTTTAATCTTAATTCCAAACAACATCAAATCTTCCAAGTTCTTCACAAAGACTTAGTTTCTCTAAGATCCAAAGTTTACAATAAAAGCATGTTAGATAGAGATAACATATTGTGCTTTAGATGTAACCTTGTTAATTCTAGACATGCAAGATTTTGATGTAATTTTAGGGTTTAGGGTTTAGGGTTTAGATTTTGATGTAATTGTCGTCTCACAAAGATATTGACTTTGCCATTGAGTTAGAGCCAGACGTCGTTCCCACATCGGAAGCTTTGTAAAGAATGACTTCAGTCGAGTTGAAAGAGCTGAAGGTTCAATTACAAGAATAGTTGGACAAAGGCTTCATCTGACTGAGTGGTGTCACCTTGGAGAGCACCAATTTTAATTTTTTTGTTGAGAAGAAGGATGGGTTGATGTGGCTGTGCATTGACTACAAAGAGTTGAACAAAGTGACAATCAAGAACAAGTATCCGCTGTTCAGAATTGGTGATTTGTTTGACTAGTTGCAATAAGTCATTGTTATCTCCAAGATTAATCTACGATTAGGCTACCACCAGTTGAGGATTAAGGATAGTGACACTCCCAAGACTACCTTTCGTTCCAGATATAGATATTACAAATTCATTGTGATGTCTTTTGGTTTGACAAGTGCTCCTGTTGTATTTATGAATTTGATGAACAAGATGTTTTAGGATTTCATTTTTGTGATAGTTTTTATTGACGATATCTTGGTTTACTCCAAGACACAAATTGAGCATGAGGAGCATTTACATTAGATTTTTTAGACTCTTCGCGCCAATAAATTGTACACCAAGTTTATTTTATAAGACTCTTCGAGACAGAGGCTTCTGTAATTGAATAACTAGGATGTCAAATAAGACAATCACTCTTAATAATCTAGGGTTTTAAGTTTTAAGTTTTAAGTAAAGACTATGTGGTAAATTAATGTTTTATTGAAGAACTTAAGAAGTTATTGTTTTCGAGGTTTTGATTGTCACCATTTTGGTGCATTGTCATTTTAATTTAATTTTATCAAAGAATATGCAATATTCATTTCATCTACATGTCTTGAGTTTGGCATAGTTTGTGATCCATTGAAGTGCTTTTTTTCTCTTTCTCGATCCCAAAATTTTCTTCTTCCTTTCTTTTGGAGGTTTTGAGATACATTGTTATAATATTTTATCTGCAATTTCATAGAGTTTATATACATGTGTTGTATTTATTTTATTTTTCTAGTTTATTTTATCTTGTTATGGATGTTAAAACCAATATGTTAATTCTGTTTTTTTTATTATGCTCAATGTGGTTCTAACTTGCTTCAAGATTTTAATTTCAACAAATAAATAAACAAAGGGTGAGTAGTCGGAGTGGGAACGTGAGGGATTTAAGCGTTGGAGAAAAAAACAATCAAATTAAGTTTTTAATTTGGGTTTATTTAATTCAAACGTGTTGATTATGTTTCTCTGATTTGGCATAAAAGGTTTATAGAACAAATTAACTAAGATTTATTGATTATTTATTAATTTAATTAATATGATGAATTTAAGTCTAATCATCCAAATATAGAAGTCACATCGTTAATTAGTTTAACGAAATTCTAACATTGCAGGTCAAAGTAAGCTTTTTTTTTTTCAAAAGTTCAAGGACTAAAACATACGTTTTTTAAAAGTTTAGAGATCAAAATAGAAAAAATACAAAGTTTAAGAACTAAAATAAAATTTTTATAACCTTAAAATCTTAGTTTTAAAAACAATAAAAATTTAACTCTTTTAATAACAAGGTCACACACTAAAGATTCAACTGTTTTGAATAGCATCACCATATATCGTACTTACTGCACACATTATCGCCAACTTCATGAAACAAGCCAATCTATGAGCACCACCATATAATGAATATGTAACTCACCCGTTGGCCAATCATATACATAATGTTGGAGTTTCTTGGCTAGTTGATGAATAAGACATAAGTTATGTTTGGTTTAACTTTTAAAGTATTATTGAATTACGAAACTAAGTTGTTTTAAACAAAATTAAAGTGTTTGACAATTACTACTTAAAAGGTACCTTTTAAAATGTATTTTGACTAGTTCTTAACAAAAAGAATTTAAATAAAAATGATTTTTTTAAAACATGATTTTTTCTCTTATCAATCTGAAAAAGATTCATAGATTTTTCTTGTATCCCCGTTATGAAAACTTGCACCACAACGTAAATACTTATGTTAAAATCTGCCTAACTTTTCTTGACGATTATTTCTTCATACATATTGTATTTATCTATAGTATAGTTATATTTTTAGCCTTTAGGAATTATTTTGAATTTGTGCTTTGGTTTGATCATATTAAATATTGATCGTCAATTTTCTTCAAATACGATGGTGTTTTCACTAAGTTGTAAGTGTGTCAAAGTCACAAATGGCAATCTCTTGTAGTTTTTGGCTCTATTACTGTCTACTCTATTGTGATTGCTAAAGGAATAGAATATGGTAGAATCTCTATCTCAAAGTTCTCAACTAGAACTTCAATGAAATGGTGGAGTGATAAAACTTTAGTAAGACTTTGATCAGAAATCTCTCTTTTGTTGGTCCGGCATATTTGCATAAATTTCATACTATGTTGTGTAGCCACATCACGTCACAGATTTAATGGTTCTAGTATGCTTTGGTCGAAGTCGACCACTAATTTGCTGATTTGACGCTTGTCGTTTTGTGTTTTCATTCCTGGCTATTTTCGACGTGTGTTTGTTGACTTGTTACATACTTTTGTTCACCACATGCAAGTTCTAATTATGGTCTTCCCATAATCAATGCTTCTTATTTTCCAAATCTTATATTCCCAACATAAAAACACATTACATAAAACACTTTCTCAACACTATTTTCCTTCGTTATTCTAAATAAAATGTTATAAGAATGGAGATAAATAGGGTTAGTTTTGGAAAATTTAGGTGAGATGATGGGGTAGAATTCAAAATTTTGAAAAAGTGGGCCAATAACCATTTCAAACTTTCAGATTCAGTTTTTAATTTTATCCCTTTTGTCTCTAGAAAGAGGTATTATTTAACAAAATTGCTAAAAAAAATCGACGAAAAAGAAAATGGATTCGAGAAAGAAGACGGGAAGAGGCAACGACGACGAACAGGAACAAATCGAGCAACTGTTACAAGCAGCTCAAGACGATCTGATGCTCAAATTGAGCCTCGATTCTCACATGTCTCGTGTTTCCCCTAACTATCTCGATTCCGATCTCGATCGCCGTTTCCAAGCCCTAAGATCTCGTCCTCCTCGCTCTTCTCACCCGCATATTCAGTCCGATTCCTCGTTCCAACCGCCGCCGCCGATTGAAAATCTCGTCGTCGATGGCGAATCTCAGTCGATTCTCGGCGACGATCTTGCTGCTAGATTCGCTGCTCTGAAGGCGTCTTTGCCTTCCTCGGCTGCTCCGCTTTCATCCTCGATACCTAATGATGCTGATAGCGAGGACGAAGAGGATGAGGTTGAGAAGCTGATTCAGTGGGCTAAGGATGCCGCTCGACTCGATCCTTCGCCTCCATCTGAGGAAGGCGATGAAGAAGAGGAGTTCACTAGTTCCGATGAAGATGTCGACGATCGGATAAAAGAGCGTCGGAAAAAGAAGGGCGGATGAGCGTTGATTGAAACTGCTATCTGTTTGTGCATTATTGGATTCACTGATTTTGTGGCATTTAGAAACTGGAGATTCGCAGATTGGATAGATACAATCCGGATTTTGGTTGAACTAGATCGTGATTCATGTTGAAGTACGTACTCTGTTCCTCACTCAATCAATTTAGCATTGTTTGATATTTGAGATAATCAAGATGGTTGAAAATAATCCAATTTTCTCTCACTTTTTTTTAGGAAAAAAAAAAACAAGTGATCTTAAATTTGATTTAACAAATTTAAAACTTTTATAAAATTGTTAAGAGTAAATCTTCCAAACCCTACAAAATTAAAGGAATTTGATAATATATATATGCTGTGAGAACAATTTTTTGAAGCCCTGTGCTCAACTCCAATGACGATTATTGTTGATGACATGCTTATGGTGACCAACTTGGACAATCATTTTGACCGTCAACTGCAAAACCAAATATAACCTAATGTCATTAACCATGACACCTACCTTTCAAACCCTACCTTTGATAACTAACTTTACCCAAATGTTTAAAGTACAAACTTTACCTCTTTCCCATACTTTGTCATCAATGATAACATTTTGGATATATAACTAACTAAGAGTCCGTTTAGTAATATTTCTGTTTTTCATTTTCTGTTTCTTTTCTAGAACAAAAAAGGAATATATTTGATACTTGTTTCTTGAAAAACAGAAACAGAAACTTGTATTTGATAACTGTTTTGCTTTCTTAATAATGTCCTACCTTATACATTCGATGAAATTTATATTTTTTCAAATTCTTTGTAATCCATTGGCTATGTTTTCTTGTCTGACCATAGTCCTCACCTCTTAATTCATCAATTTCAACAACCTCGTGACACAACGTTGTTCGGATTTTTTTTGTGATATCTAAAATGTAGTACTAAAATTAGAAAAGAAAGAAAATCAATAAACTAGATAGTAGAAAGAGGCATAGATAATTCACCATTCAAGGTTGTTTTGTTTTACAAACGAGGATAGTCATTTCCCTGTACTTGTTCTTTACTTCGATGAGTACTGACAACTTATCTAAATTCCTTGCTTATCGGTCCCATTGCATCTACATATACATAAAACTTACAGCTCAATATATACAAATATGAAATAACTAAGATATTGAGCTTGGAACAACATAATCTAAGTAGCTTAAATTTAAGGATCTTATGTACACAGGCAATGGGCTTCAACTCCTTTTTGGTTCAACTGCTTCTCTTGAGCAACGATTTGTTTCAGATGGTTGATCTTCTTCAACCACATGGACTTCCTCTACATTAGAAAACATGACTTCAGAGTAAGACACGTGCCTATGGTTTCTTCATATTCTCCAGTCTACAGAAGTGATTTAAAACAAATATTTGTATGAAAGTTTGAAAGAAATGCCAGTTTTTCACAAAATATAGACTACAACAGCCTTGAATCAAACCAAAAGATAAGAAGGTAAGAGCAAGATCATGTATCATGTATCATGTATCATGTATCATGTATCATCATTAATTTCTATACATCTGAAGCTTATCCTTGAATCAAACCAAAAGATAAGAGGTACTCTTAACAACAAAAGTAAACACTGGATTCATAGTTTCCATTGCTAGAGATGATTTCAATACATAAAACAAGAATTAAACTCTTAAAACTCATCAATTACATTCAAATTTAGACTAATCTTCTAAGTAATAATGTGAAACTTATCACCATTGGGTTTACCTGAAAGATGTTCGGCCAAATCTCCATTTGCCATGTACTCGTAAATGAGGCCAATATGGTTTTCTTCATTCAAATATCCAACAAGACTGTTCAAGTTTCTATGGTTAACTCTCATAAGAAGCAACTTGCATTTTTTAAGTTATCAGTTTATGTTTGATATAAAGTGGTAAATGAATTAGTAAATTATGGATTTAAGTTAGCATGCCTCCTGCTTGAAATTGTCGATATCCTTGTGATGATGATAAAAACATCTTCACTGCCACTTCAACTCCGTGAATGACACCATAGTAGACCTCTCCAAAACTTCCTCTACCCAAAACTTTTTTGAAATTGTTGGTCATTTTCACCACCTCAGAATAAGTAAATTTTCGGGTTTTCACCTCCAATGAAGTGCCTATTATCATCAAATAGGACATAAAATCAGTATAAATCGAGCAATGCCTGGAATCTAAAAGGGGTTTTGAATGCAAAAACAGAGGATTGGAGTTCTAATTTGACAATGAACAATGATGACAATAAGCAGCAAATACATGGATTCAATTTCAAGAAACAACATCCACCTTTCCACTAAACTTCAGCTGAAACAAAAAGGTTTAAATCTCAACAAAATTCATCTCAGAATTGAAAATTTGAGGAACCCAGAACAGAAAGGAAAGGAAAATGAGCGGAAGTCAAGGGAAAGTGAATACCTAGAATTCGTTGCCCAGGTTCCGCTTTGGGAGTGAGGAGGAAGAAAAGTGGTTCCTGTTGATGGAGCAAAGAGAATCACAAATTTGGAAATTGATGAAGAGGAAGTTTGAGAAAACTATAGCCATAGCTTGAGAAGAGAAGCGGAGAAGAAAGCCAGAGAACGAAGAGAGAAGAGGAAATCCGGAGAGGAACTAAACGAAGAGGAATGGAGAATCGGAGACGAAAGCCCAAGAACGAAGAGGAGAAACGGAAGGAAGAGAAAAAGAAACGGAACGAGGAGTTTTTTTTTTTTTCTTTTCTTTCCGATTATTTAAAAAATAAGAAACATATAAACAGTATCAAACGCATCCGTTTCTTACAAATTTATAAACAAAAATTTTACCAAACACATCCGTTTCTTACAAACTTATAAACAAAAATTTTACCAAACACATCCGTTTCTTACAAACTTATAAACAAAAACTTTACATCCATTTCTTAAGAAGTTATAAACAAAAACTTTATCAAATGAACTAAAAAAATACACATACACATATTTTCAAAGAAATATAAAACGTGTTTAAATAGGAATAACTTTTTGGAAAATATTTTTTCTAGTCTAAACATATCATGTCAAGTTTCTAGTTAAAAGAAATCAAATGACAAGTTAAAACTGCATCAAATGACAAAAACATTTTTAAAAAATAGTTCATCACAATTTTTTTTGCATTTTGCTATCAGAGGATTATAGACTTTTAAATTTATTACTTTTGCAATTTAGAAAAAATAGTGACATGAATTTTATTGTCATAATTTGTTTTTTTTACAGGTGCGTCTTTTATTTTAAACGAAAACTATTGAAATATTTTCAATTATATAATCTCTAATATACTCTTATTTATATATCTATATTCGTAAAAAAGTTTTGGTTATTTTTTTTTGTTTCGAATGAAAAATTATTAAAATTGAATTTCAAACAAAAAGCTTAGTAATTCTTTTTTTTTGGAAAATAGTCTTATCATAAATCTTGACGTGAATATTTGATATTAAACTCTTAAAAGTGTGGAATAAAGTAAAGAAAAACTAATTAATTTAGTACGTATTACAATTGTCTTCTACGATTTTTATGTTTTAAAATCGATTCATGATAAATTTATTAGTTAGCTTATCTAATAAATCCTTCTCAATATAAGCACAATCATTCATCTATTGGTCTCTCATTCGATTACGCAGTTGAGTCTTCACAATATTCATAGCAGAAGTATGATTTCAAGGTTGACAAAGACCTTTTTTAATATTATAATTATATTCAGAAATTTCAGTTCTTAGACTAGGATATGTATGTAGTTCTCCTAAATTGATTTATGTATAAGATTTATCAGCATCATGTATTTGTCTCTTGTTTAAAGATGATGCCTCCATAGTTTAGTTATGAAATAAAATAAAACAAATATATGCCTTAGTAACGTAAATATGTGAATTTAAAAATTGCATAAAGAAAAGCATACATTTTTTCGTGAAATATTGTTGAAAGAGTGAAAGTTTGTTAAATAACACGTCTTATATAGATTTTTTTTTAGAATTCTCAAAAATAGCAAATTTTACAAAAATTTTGCTGGTTGTAAATATTTTAATTTATTTTGCTATTTTAAAAAATGGTCAATTTGATTTAAACAGAAGTTGTTAGAGGTAGAGAGACGACAACCACTATACTAGAAACTAAATTTACTCTTAAAGAAGCATTATTTAATATGTATTGTATTTTCAAACTTCAAAATTAATATTAAAATACAAAAATTGAGAATGTGAGAGGGGCACGGGAGCCGTTGACCCTTTAATAATATATGCCTTGATTTTGTATATAATAGATTTCCAAACGTTCAATTTTGTGTCTAATATTATAATTGACATATTCATTAAAAGAAATTCAGTTGGTTGTAAAATAGGTTATGATTGTTTAATTAATTTTATGTTTAGTAAATTCTCCATGTCCATTATATATATTCATCTATCTCCTGGATACAGACTTCAAAGTTCAGAGTTCTAAATTGAAAAGTTTACACGTTTATTATACATTTTTTAGAGATTTTATAATGAATAACCTTTTTGGCATAAAATATTAAGTATATAATAATTTGTAAATGTAGCCGTTTTTGTATTTTTTTAAAAACTATTTCGAAATTACCATTGTTTTAAAAGAAATCTCCACAATTTTCTCTTTCTCCACAATTTTCTCTCATTCTCCACGATTTTCTCCATTTTTCATTTTCACCGTTGTTTCTCCATTCTCCATATTCACCGTCTTTTTCTCTCTTATCCATCTTTACTATTGTTTCTTCTCCATCTTCGATGTGATTTTCTCCTATTTTAAGATCATTCCTTCTCTCCACGATTTTCTTCCATCTCACTTTGATATTTTTTTAGATGTGATTTTTTCCTAAAATTTTACTTTATCCAATTTTTACAATTTGATTTAATTTCATCACTCGATTTTGTTCAATTCAATTGATTTTACCAATATTTTATATTTAAAAATGTGCTTAATTTCACTTGTATTGTATTTCATTTGTTTGAGGATTCATAGAAATTGAGCATATTAAGAATTTTTCTATTACAAATTTTAGGTTAAAAGAAATTGAGATTTTTTTTCCTAAAAATATTGATGAATACAAGTTATCACTGATAGATTATTAGTTGGATTAGTTAATATGAGCATAGTGATGTTAGTCTATCATTGATAGAAGAGAAAATTGCAATGAATTTTTTAGCAATAATAATTAAGGATATAACAACATTTAAAAAAAATTGTAAATATAGCAAAACTATCACTAATAGACTTGTATCACTGATAAACTTTATATGATATATCAGCGATAGACCAATATTTGCAACATGACCTATCAGTGATAGACTTATATCATTGATAGAATTTGACAAATTTTGTTATATTTGCAATTTTTTTTAAATTGTGTTATATACTTAATTAATTTGAATTTAATTGCTAAATTTGCAACTATCCCATGATAGAACTGTATCCTAATGCAACACTAATATCCTATGTTATCATGATAGTAGTCTATCAATGATAGACTCGTATCCTAGTCCATCACTAATTGTAGTCTATCAATGAGAGACTCTTATCATAGTCCATAAGTGATATTAGTCTATTAATGATAGACTCTTATCTTAGTCCATCACTAATAGTAGTCTATCAATGATAGACTCGTATCCTAGATCATCACCGATATTAAACCTCATCCTAGACCATCACTAATACTCTAAGTTATCACTGATAGTAGTATATCAATAATAGATATGTATCCTAGTCCATCACTAATAGTAGTCTATCAATAATAGACTTGTATCCTAGGCCATCACTAATATTAGTCAATCAGTGATAGACTCTATCTTCTATAATGCTATGAGTGTAACACTATGATGATAAACTGTATATTATATATATATTGCAATGATTCAGAATGATGATTAATCAATGTTATGAGTGTAATACTACCTCTATTTTACGAGCGGCAAGCATAAGGACCACGGAAACAAAAAAAAAGATTAATGAAAAGAAAAATCATCAAAGTGTAGTAATTGTCATCCTATTGGTCACAAAATGATGTGACATTACGTTGTTGATGAGAATCATTCTGCTTGAAGATAGAGAACATTTTTTTTGTTAGCAGTAGTTACTTTATTGTAAAGTAGTAATATGAAATAATGTAATGAAGTATAATTTATAGTTTTACTAAGATTTATAGTTGATAGTTTATCAATGATAGACTTCAACATGTATATTAACAAAAAAATTTCTCAATAAAATGCATCAATTAATATTAAATTGCAATTGTTCAACATGTATAATACTAATTTCTTAGTGGGAACACAAAAGCTTATAATTGCAATGATTATTCAACTGTGATCGAACATTTTTCTATATTAATATGATAAAATCAACTAAATATGAAGAGGTAACGCCATTGTGAACTTTTTTTCATCATTATGATATTCATTAATAAAACTTCAACATCCATTGAAAACCAGTCAATTTGCAATATTCAACTGTGGTCCAACATTTCTATATCAATTGACAAAATCATATAAAATATTTCTATCATGAAATATCGCAAAACTAATAATACAATATCCATTTACTCAATGAGAGAGTTGCAAATGAAAACTAGGGACAAATAAATCGGTCTCTTAATATTCTAGTTTTTGCATTATCCAACATTTTCTTTGATCGGTTAAGTTGTCTCTCGGCCTAACATTTATAACATCCTTTGCTATTTCCATCATTTTCATTTTTTTTTGAACAACCTGAAATGATAATGTCGAATTAGAGTTTATAAATATATATTATAATGAAAACAATCTAAACATCTTCCAAGTCTATTAGTGACAGAAACATATCGCTAATAGACTCTAAACAATAACACACAAAATATGATTTCACATTAAACTAAAGTATTTACTAAACATATTACAATCTATCAATGATAGAACGTATCATTGATAGATTAAAAAATGACACTTAAACTAAAACATCCACCAACATATCTTACCCCAAACAAACCAAACATCCTCAAGGTCTATCAATAATAGAAATATATCACTGATAGACCATAAGCAACAACATATAGAAAAATGTGCATTGAACTAAAGCATCTACTAACGTCTTAATGCAAACAAACTAAACATCCCTCAAGTCTATCACTGATATAAACATATCACTGATAGACCATATCCCTAAGCAACAAAACACAAAGTTTAGCATGCTAAGAAACAAGTTCAACATCCTCCAAATCTATCAATCACTAACAAGAACATATCATTGATAGACCATGAGCAACATCCCAAATACGTTTTAAAATGGAAGACAATACGTAAAGTGTATTTGGGGGTATTTTTGTCTTTTACCTTGAAATTTAATTAAAATTTGCCATACTTGCAATTCTTTTAAAGATTTGCTATAACCTTAATTAATCGGTAGATATTTGCTATATTTCCACTCACCCCTACATTTTAAAATGTAAAATGTAAAAGTTGATGATTCGTTAGGGAGTTGATGGACGTCTAATAAATTGATGATTTGTTTTAATAGATTGGAGTGATATGTGTTATGTTATAATTCCCTATATTCCACCTTTAACAACACCTACCACAATTATACAAATAGAATTTTATACTCTTCAGCTAATAAATGGGACCGTTGAGTATAAATTTTTTAGACAAACACGAATTATCACATTATTATTTATTAAATTAATGATGAAAAGTATAAATAATTGAATTTGAGACTAATTAAAAAATTGACATGTGTCCTAAATTAAAATTGAAAACATAAATGAGCCAATTCTCATAGTGTCACATGTTTTCATCATAGCGGTTGTATCAAGTTAATTATTTTGGTTCAATTAAATATTGTTTACTTGGTCTAAGTTCAATTGAGCAAAATGCTAAATATGACCAAAATGCATGTGATTGAAGTCATGAGTGTGGTCCATTGACTAAGAAGGCTCAAATCCATAAATTTTATCAAATAACTCTTTAAATAGATAAGTTATTGTAAGAGTTTGAAATTTTAAACTCCAAAAGGTCAAGAGAATTCTCCCATAGCTCAAGGACTCTCTAACTCATCAAATTGTAGAGATCAAAACTTATCACATCAAATTATAAACAAATTTTTTTCAATTGGATTCGAAATTTAAAAAAATAAAAAAAATGATAGAATATATTATAAAATTTGATAACTTAGATCGAGAGAAAAATTGGTAAAATAGTTAAGAAAGTTAAGAAAGTGAATAATTTAGCACATAATTGAAGAAGTATAGATTTTGATGTGAATTCATTGATTTAGCTTTGAGGAAAAACAGGGGATTTCATCAGATCTACAAATGTCATCAATTGATCACCAATGACGAACTCCTTTTAGTCCAAATCGTCAACTCCTTTTCTCTCAACAACTTCATCGGATTTTCATCTTCACTCAAGGAATCTCCTTCCGCACGTCTTTCTCTCCTTTTCTCAATCCTTCTCATTCCATCTTCATCAATTCTTCCTTCATTCAATCCCCCCCACATTCTCCATTATTGTCAGCCATTGTCGGCCATTGTTTAACCTTCCAAAATGAGTAAACTTTCCATTATCATTTACATTACACTTGCCATTCTTCTCCTCCTTCTCCTTTCCCACTCCCCTAAGAAAACCCCTAATCACCGCCATCGCCGTCTTAAGCTTCGCTCCAACTTCACTTTTACCCCTTCTCACCACCATCACGAGCCTGTCCCCTTTGACCCTCTTGTCGCTCACATTGAGCGCCGCCGTGAAGACCGCCAATGGGAGAAGCAATATGTAGAGCAACACTATCCGAAGATGGCGGCGCATTTGACGGAATCGGCCCCCGGTGAAGAATCGCAACCCGAGTGGGAGGATTTTGCGGATGCTGAGGACTATATTAATGATGATAATAGGTTCAATGTGACCGACCGGCTCATGTTGCTGTTTCCGAAGATTGATGTTGATCCAGTTGATGATGATTTGTCACTGTTGAGGAATTGACTGAGTGGAATTTGCATCAGGCTCAGAGGGAAACTTTGCATAGGACTCAAAGGGAGTTGGAGACACATGATAAGAATCATGATGGGTTTGTTTCGTTTTCCGAGTATGAGCCTCCTAGTTGGGTTCGCAATTCAGGTATGTTTTTCTTCAAATGCTCTTGGATTGGAGTCTTAATTCTTGTATATCTTGCTCATTGCCAATTGTTTGGGGTTTGTATTGTCCAATCTCTAGGACTTCGAGTTTGGAAAATGTGTAGATCGATTTCTTAAGCGAGAAGTATTTTGACACTAAAAATATGTAATTGCTGCAAATATGATGTAGATTCACAGTAGTTTTTCCAATTCTCTTATGTTTTCTTCTACTTGTAGATTCTTTTTAGGCAGTTCTTTTGTGTGTTACTCATTATGAAACTGCTCGCCAGATAATAGTTCCTTTGGCTACGATATGGGTTGGTGGAAATTGGAGCATTTTAATGCGTCAGATGTGGATGGAGATGGCCTTTTGAATTTGACCGAGTTCAATGAGTAAGTTTTAATATTTGAAGAGTTATTTCTGTGGCGAGAATGGAAAGTTTATTGGATATGTTGATTGATATGCTTATAATTTTTCTTCATCTCTGGACTTTTAGCTTTCTGCACCCAGCTGACAGCAAAAACCCAAAGCTAATTCATTGGCTGTGTGAGGAAGAAATACGGTAATGAAACTTTATGACAAAACTTTTATTGATACTATAGATTCGCTTCTATTAGTTTCCATGTCTTTTGTTTCTAGCATGTTCACTTATTCTTCGTCTCTGCTGAAACTACTACTAGTGTTATCATGCTGCCAAGCTTCCGCTGTTAATGACTACATTTGAATTGTTCGTTTTAACAACATATGAATGAAAAGTTTGTGGGGTTCTTCTCTTCTTTATTGTAATATTCAGTTTAGGGATCCTTCTAGTTGTAGAAGTCTTTTACTTTGAGCATTTTTTTAAAATCATTCATCTGCGAAACTAAATCAAATTACACTTAATCAACCAATATTACAACTCTATTCCAACTCCAGAATGGTGTAATGATAGAGATTCATGGTGACATTGTATCAAAAAGTTGCAAACGTACAAAAATAAATTCTCATTACCATTTGTCAATGAACGTCAAACAAAAACTTTGTAATGAAGCTAAACCAATGTACAATATTATGCTCCAACTTCCTAAAGGCAATTTCACAGTCGTAAGATCAAAGGGCTCCAAATGGCATCAGTATCTGATGATGATATATAATTTACACTTCCAAGAACACCTAGAGAGGGAAAAAAACACAGCACACTGAATCAAGAAAGAGATGTCTTTTATTTTGAACGTTGTTTTTCGAATATGAATGACAGTTTGTTGTAATTCTTTTCATCCATTGTGGGAACAGGGAAGACTGATTTAAATAAAGGGAATTGCATTTAAATATAGAAGTGGATGACTACGAGGTTGGTCATCAGTGAAAAGTTGATTGATGAATCTCCTTCGCTGATTTGAGAGTTGCTTGTTAGGAATAGGAAGAGGGATATCAGTGGAAATCTTCGAAGCATTAAATCAGTAACAGTCGATTTCCAAATTTTCTTTGGTTCAAGGCTCTTAAAATATTCAGGAGCGCCTATATCTTCTCCATCCAACTGTCTCTAGGATTGTACATCTTCAAACCAGCCGCTTGGTATAATATGGGGAAACTCTTTGAGATAATTATCCCCTCAACCCCCACAAAGATTTACTTTATTGCCATTTTCTTTTATTACAGACAAAAAAGATACCATTAAGGGGGAAAAGTACAAATAGGGTGATAGGAAATTCATTCACCAGTCAAGCCGGATTACAGCAAGCTTCTCCAATGTTGACATAAAAGAATCACCATTACAAAATACTTGCCTTGCACTTCAAAAGGAAGCTTTATTTTGAATGGATTCTGGAACATTCTTCTGTCTCCCAAGCATCTTTTGAGAAAAATTATGGTTTCTTTTAAGCCATGTCTTCACAAATAAAAGCTCTGAATCTTTCTCCGAAGAATCTTGGCTTTCCTCATAAAGTTATCAAAAAGCAGTTGGTGTGGAGATTGCCTGAAGGTACAGCAGAAACTCCAATGGACACCAAAACTATCTACTAAAGTTCCAAAGATTTGGTCTATATAGCAATTTTTAGGTTTTTGTTTCTCAAGCACATAAAACCACACCTAAGAGAAAGCCCAATAATGATTTTCCATTCTTTGAAAATCCAAGCCAGATTCCCTCTCAGTCCTAGAGTAAAATCTGCATGAAAAATGTTAACTCTTCGCATTGGCGGTGCCTCTTTGCCCAGTAGATTTGAGAAGTTTCAAATAAGGAAGGATTTTTTTGTTCCTTAAATGCCAAAAAATACAATGTCACAAGTGAAAATTCTGCTCTTCTCTAAAGTCCAAAAATATTTATCTTAGTGGTTAATTGTGATTTGCATGAGGGCAATCATATTATTCATCTCCTTATTAGAGAGAGGCCTTCCGAAATCAGGACTCCCACATTGGAGATGAAGCTCTGATGATCTTTGGCGATAGTTTTTTTTTACCTTTAGCCACATGTTCTAATTTTCCTAAGAGAAGGTTTAAAGAAGTTTTTGCTGCAAAGCGTAGTTCTCTAATTTTTATTGGCTGGAAAGTTTCACGTGCCTTGCTAGTGTGCTTCTCTTTCTTTGTGAACCAATACAACTCATTATTTGCTTGGGCATATTGTCTGATGGGACTGAGGATGGTTTTTCTTTTTCCATCAGACTGTATTTGTCTTAACCAAATCTGGAGTAGAATCATCATTTGGCTGGTTTTCTAGGTTGAGTACTTGGGTTACTAGGGAAACATGAAAACAGTTGGGATGTAAGTACTCTTGTCCACCAGAAACAAGTCCGTTTTTCCATTATTGCGACTTTTAACTTCCACGAATGCCTGGTTATATATACATAAATATTATTCTTCATATTGGTCGGTGTTTGAAATGTGGACAGTTCTTCATTGATCCTTTGGATTTTGACTTCAACTAGTACAAATCTAAGAGCATTCTCTTTTACTCTAATGTAAGCTTCTATTTCACCTAGCTGAGTTAGCTGTTCTTTTGTACATTCAATAAAACTGAACTTTGGTTATTTCATCTAATTTTTAGCTGTTGATCACGTGAGGGAACTTCAACCATCCTTTCACATATACCCAGCATTCACTTCTAAGCAGTGCCAAAGGTTCTAATACAAATCTTCTTATGGATCTGTGGATTTCTTGAGAACTTTCAGCTGGTTGTCGTGGAAGCATCTACTCAAAACAACTAACCTATGTTTCCAAACCTATTTGCACCATTTACTTCAAACTGTTCTTAGTCAGACCTATTTCTTACGTAGCGCGTCTTCATCCTGTTCATTCCTTCTAATTGGTTATTTCATTGCGAAGGATCTATTCTTCCCTCTTGATTTGATCCCCTATCTTATCAAGTTATCATCTTTCAATTAAAATCCTTCTGAAGGCGTAGGAATGATTGCCTCTCTTATCATCGTTTGACATTTCTGATTGGAAGGCTCTATTCATGTAGGTTCTTTTATTTCCTCCTTTTGAGCTTTTAGGTTAGGCTTCTGGCCCTTAGGTTGTTGCCTTTTTTCTTTTATGAAGTTCTGAATATACCTATTGTTAGGTGCAAATGAAGTCTCACGTTGGCAAATGTAGTCTCACGTTAGCTAGAAAAAGGAGAGATGCATGGTGTATAAGTGAAGACATTATCTCTATTAGTATGAAACCTTTTGGGTGATTTTAAAAGAAAAGGTATGAGGGTTTATGCTCAAAGTGGAGTCGTAAAATATTATATCATTGTAGAGATTGTTAGAGGTTCCATTTGTCCTTGATGTTAACCCTGTCGTCGTTCCTTATAAAAAGAGAAACATTCTGTCGACTTCACTGGGGATAGATAGATTGTGCTTCCTTCCATTGTTTCTTAGTGATGGCCTGTTGGCATCAGTCCCCTCTTACAGCCAATCAAGGACAAAACGGGCTTCGCTAGAAGAGGATGGCAACATGAGAGAAGCTAGGAGATGAAGAATTGGATTACACCAATTACTTCGATTGTTTTTCAAATTCATTTTTTGTTTACTTTTTATTTCCCCCCGTCTTAAGAGAAAATAAAAAAAAGCAGAGTGAAGAAACATGCTTTCTAGATTTCCATGCTCAAAAGCATATCAATTGGGAGGCGGCATATAAAAGGAGCTCTATATTAAAGTCCACAAGAACAAATTTACTGAAGAGTACTTCTTTTCCCTTTTTTCCTTTGAACTGACTTGGTAGTTCTTCTAAGCATATCTGTCAGCTCAGGAAGTTCAGAATTGACTTTGTAGTTCCCTTTGTTGTAAATTTCAAGACGAGAGTCTGGTAAACTGTCTATCACTAGATCTAAAATCTTCATCACTCGGAGAGAATATCATGTTCAACCACTTCATTGTAACTGAGTCTTCCCCAAACTTGAACTTTAGTAGGTTTGGGGTATCAAGCATACAATGTTTTTGAAACCAAGCCTGGGCGACTGGCTAATATATTCAATTTTGAGAAGTGACGAACCGCAGATATCCTCTCTACCAGTTCCATGAAAATGTTTGGGTAATCTTGAGTCCACAATGAAAAAAGCACTTTTAGTTAAATTTTTTTAGACTACATGTACATATGGTAACGATACATTTCACTACGTAAAAAAAAAAAATTTACATTGCATCTAAACAAATGTTTTTGCCCTATAACACGTGACAGATATTTTTGTTATTGTAAATAAATCTATTGCCATTCTCAAGAAATATTTATTATGGTGTATGCACTCCCAAATCTATAGCCTTTTATACATCATTTAATTGCTTCAATGGAATGTTCCTTAAAAATAATCTGTGAATCAAAGGAAATGAAGGAGCTTTTACATTTATGTATAGCATCTAGTTGTGCTTATCTTTCAACCAGAATTAGTGTATATGGAAGGGCACTACCTTTATTATTATTATTTTATTTTTGGGGGTTGGCATTTCATCGGTTTTGCTAACTAGTCAATTGGTGAGTGGCCTTATAGGGAGAGAGATTCAGACAAGGATGGAAAGATAAACTTCAACGAGTTTTTCCATGGACTGTTTGACATGGTGAGAAATTATGACGAGAATCACAATTCTTCACATCATTCTGAAGATTCCAGGGATGGCCCAGCTAGAAACTTGTTTGCGGTGCTAGACAAAGATAATGACGGGTAACCAAAATTTATTTATAATGTGGACAACCTCTCATTTGTTATAACTGCAGAGTTCCTTGGCAACTTTAAGGATTATTTTGTGTGTTGTATTTTGTTTTTCATAGACACCTGTCTAATGAAGAGCTGTTACCTATAATTGGAAAAATTCACCCATCAGAGCATTACTATGCAAAACAACAGGCAGAATATATCATACAGCAGGTACTCATCCATAACGAATCTTAAAACCCATATGCAAGTCGATGAATTTTTTAGCTTTACTTTTACGATTGAGATATTGCTTGGATATTGTGGCACATATTAATGTCATCAACAAACATCTCATGATTCTTATGTATGGTTGTAGAAACAATTTACTCTTTCTTTTCCTCTATCAGTGAGAGCTTGCTGGGTTGTCCATGGATTGTTTTATACTCTGTACAGTTATTTTAATTTTTACTTGACCGACCACCCATCACATATAAGTAATATTGTGTAAAATTCATTTTACGAGTAGTAAAATCGGTCATATTAAAACGCAGTCATTACACCAATTGTTTTCTGTTTGCACTTTGTGGACTGAATGGTTATTCTCTTGGAAGTTCCTTTATCAGATTTCATTATGAATCTATTGCATCTGACTTTTAACTCAATAAACTGTAGCATAATTGTTAATGTTATTATGGTCCTCATTGATTTTAATAAGATAGACAAGTGTTCTCTATCAGCCTCAGAACATAAGATATAGTATGACGTCATTTATCTTATCATTTTACATGGAAGAACTTTCTTGCAAATGTTTTCTAAATGAGAAAACATTACCATAAGGCATAAGATCTAGAATTAGACTAGGCCTGGAAAATATTTTCATCTTCCAGAGGGAGCAACTACATCTGTTGATTAACATCTTCATTCTGTCTTTATTTTACAGGCTGATGCAGATAAAGATGGACGTCTCACCTTGGCAGAAATGATCGATCATCCTTACGTATTTTACAGTGCCATTTTCAACGAAGATGATGAGGACGATTATGATTTCCACGATGAGTTTCGTTAAGTTTTTTCATGTATGGACACCTCCCTCTATCTAACAAACTTCCCGGACAAGATCAGTCTTGATGTTTGTTGCTGTTGCAGGAATAGTCGAATAGTCAGATAGGATTAGCAGTAGAGAAAACGGAGTTCTTTCGCAGCATGGAATCGGGATACAGAGTTTGAAGTCTTAGGCAACAACTTGGAGGAGATCTCTCTGGCATGGTGGTCAGAACTGGGTTAAACTTCTTCAGCCATGGCTCGCCCATATGGTGGTATCCCTCTTTTTGTAGCATATGAAACCCCCATCTTGTCTAAGATAACAATGGTTTCACACCTTAGATTATAGACATTTATTTGCAAATAGTTTTGTTAAGTTCAATGTCCTTGGTATAGAATTACCATTTAATTGTTATTTGTTACTAATTTATTCTTCCTGATAGAAAATTATCAATTATTCAATCATATTTATCTTTTGAGTATAGGGTTTTGAAAAGTGAGCTACAAACAGGTGTGTAATTTTAGATTTTGTTGCCTTTTCAAATATGATGTTGGATATGATATTTGGTTTAAGAATTTTTGGACCAAGTACAAATAATTGAATTTAGGACTAATTAAAAGTTGACATGTGTTGACATAAGATGATCACATATTTTCATCGTTGGTTCAAGTTAAAGTTAACTATTTTAGGTTCAATTAAATATTATTTATTTGTACAATTTTAGCCTAAGAGCTAAATATGACAAAAATTTATGTAATAAGGTTAACTTGTTGGAGAGCTAAATATGACAAAAATATATGTGATTGGATCCATGAGTCTGATCCATGGATCAACAAAGTCCAAGCCCATAAGAGGACTATAAATAGAAGAGTCCTCCTCATCTGTGGAGATAGAATTTTTATCCATAGGGTTTAAAGAGAATTCTCCTAGAACAAGAAGACTCTCGAGTTTAAAGAGAATTCTCCTAAGAACAAGAAGACTCTCGTCGACCACCCTCCAAGATTGAAGAAAAACATTATGTGTTGTAGCTTCCTCAAATCAAACATATAGACATTCAATCGAGAGAAAATTAAAGGATCAAATATTAGAAATATTGTTTGGTCAAATTGACACGTTCGATGGGATATCTCTACCTCTTATCTCTCTCTCATCATCTAAATCTACAAGCAAACCAATGACAATAAAGAAAGCTTAATCCAAATCTTCTATAAGCGACACTTGCACATCTTCTATTGCAAGCGACGGTTACACAGGACTAGGACCTGTACCCACAGTGTTCAAGGGAAATCATCCAGGAGCAGAATCAAGGTTCTGTCATTGCGTAGAGCATTCTTAAGCAATTGATGGAGTTTCCTAAAGTTGGGATTGTCATCAAGGAATCCCAGCAATTGATGGAGTTTCCTAAAGTTGGGATTGTCATCAAGGAATCCCTTGCTATAAGAAGATCGATAATCACGATAAGGTATATAGGGAATAAGTTCACACCTAAATGAAATGAAATAGACCCTACATTGTCAAAGAAGTTTACACAAATGAAGTATACAAGATTGTTGATCGAGATAGATTAAAAGTTGCCCCAATCAATGATAGGATTCTCAAGACATTTTATGTGTAACGTCATTATGTAAAAAGCTCTTTATCGCAAGAGCTTAAACTGCATAATCTCCAAACCCACACGAGCTTAAAAGGTGAGTGATAAAAAAAAAAAAAAACCCAATCAAACTATTTGATCTCAATGTTATAAAAATGGTACGTAGGCAGCTTAATGTTAACTTTAAGTTCAGTTATATGTGCAAGAAAAAAGTTTAGTAATCGACATTATGACTTAATCTCATAGTAAATGGTATGTAAGCAACATGAAATAAGAAATTTTCATTATCATTAAAGCAAAGTTTTGTATTTACTGAAATTAAAAAAAGAAAACGAATAAAAAAAAGGGAAGGGGAGCAAAGTCAAATCTTCCACATGAAGCTCTTAAATTCCTCGTGTGTAGCCTCCATACTCTTATGAACTGTAGCTAGAGCCTCGATGCTTCTTCTTTGATAGCCGGAGTGTTGACTTCATTCTGGATCTTTGCAACTTCTAGTTCTTTCTTGTCTATGTCTTCGTTCTTCTCACAAGATAAGATAGATAGCTGTTTAGACTCAGTATTTATACTTTGAAGTCTGCTTTCTAGTTCCATCTTTTCCAAAGCCAATTGTGCAACCCTCTCTTGAATAACTTTGGCATCTTTTCGTAATTGGTTTATCAAAGTTAAGGCTTCTTGTCTAATTGATGAGCTTTGTCTGTCGACGACAACTACGCAAAATACGAAGATTGTACAACATTGAAATTGTCTACCCTCTTAAAATAGTTGTTTAAATATTCTTCAACAAGGAGTTAGGTTGTCTGCATAGATCTTCGCAATTCTCGAAAGTATCGTCGTTATATTTTGTCTAAATCTTGAGATATATTTAAAAAGAGTGCACATGATCTTGTCTTGAATGTCCTCTCACATGCATAAAGCCGTTTTCTGAAGTATGTTTGAAACTATCTTTTCACCAACCCATGAGAAGGCACAGGGTGTCCTACCATCTGCTTCTTGGAAGTGTTTAAAGACAACTCAGAAATCTGGAGAAGAGCATGTGTGGATATGACATTCTCTGAAGTTTCTTTGGGGCAGACATTTCCTTTAGATGGAGGATTCAAATTTTTAACATTTTTTTCATTCACTTTCATCTTACCACGTCGATTCTCCTCGAGGAGAGCACATGATTGTTCAGCTTGTTCAGCAACTAGTAGTTTTTAGGTACCAACTTCTTTAATGGCCAAATCCACAACATGAGGCCGTGTCAAAGATTCATCGTTGCATTGCTCAAGCTCTTGAAGATGATCATCTAAAGGTGACTATAGAAATAAGTAATGAATAAATCATCCACTAACAGAATAATAATAAAATAATAATAATAATAATAATAACAATAATACAAGAAAAGAAAAATATGTGAACTAGTAGTGTCGAAACTTTAGGAATTTTCAGAGCACTCAAACCCTTTCCATAGAAATCATCACCTAATGCCTTTGCTTTCTTCGAAGGTCTCTTGCAATGACGATCACTTCTGCTACCATCACTTTTTCTCTAAGCTCCTTGGCCTCCTTTTGGAGGGTAGGAGCCATTGCTTTAACCAAATGAATATGTTTACCACCTAGGTTACTCCCTCAATTCTTGAGTAGTTTGGGTGCTCACCAAATGGTGTCTATTATCCTTAAAATATGTCTTGTGCTTTGTTGTCCACCAATTTCTAAATCGTGTTGTCACATGCTTGCAAGACTCTAACGTATGGGCAAGCAAGAACAACCCAAATAAAGATTTGCACCTCGTGCATATCTCCACTGATATAATGTGTTATTTGGTGTAATCACAAGTGACATTTCCTCTATATCATTTAGGTATATCATGGTAAAAGCCAAACTACTCTTGAAACTGATATGGACTCGACGTCAATACCCTTTCGTCTTTCATCTCCCTCTTCTTATTTATATTGATATATTATATTAGTGCTTCATGTTACCCTAAACCAAGCAAGGTTTAGAGAAAGGGAAATAGAATTTTTTTGGGAAAAGGGAAAAAAAGAAAAAGGTAAAAGAATTGAAATGATAAAAGGTAGAGAAAAAGGATTTGTACAAGTTGTTAGAAAAAAGAGAGAAAAAAAAAAGGGAAGTTGGGAAGTTGGGAGGTTGAGGTTGAGGTTGAGGGGACCAATTATGGGAAGTATGTGATGGGCAATACACAAAGAAAAAGGCAGCCTTTATTGATGTGCCTTTCTCATCATCATCTCACAAAGCTCATCCAATTCAATATATGAAGATTAAATTACCATTGCTTCTTGTTACTGTTACCATTCTCATCACTATTTGACAATAAATGCAATTAAATTTACAACACTAACAAAATTCATAAAAGAAAGGTAGAAATAATAACAATGTAAATAAATAAATAATTGAATTAAAAATGCGGCTAAATTTAGAGAAAGAGAGAGTTACTTAATATTGACATATAAAACACAAAGTTCAATTATATGTTAACTTTGAAAACAATGTTCAATATTGTGTCAATGCTATGTTAGACATTGTTGAAAAGTTAAAAAACCTATTTCATATAAAGGTGAAAGATGATATTTATAATCATATATAGATATGGGATGTAATGGTTTTGGTTAAACTTATAATTTAACAAAAGAGAGATAAAGGATAAGAAATCACTATCCTCACCTATAAACATCTCTATTACACAAAAGAAAAAGAAAAGAAAAGGGAAGTAATTGTTGTGATTGATGAAGTCATGAATGCACAAGTCCATACAAATTGACTTTAGTACAAGTTTGAAAGTATAGCTCAAGTTTGAAAGTATAGCTCAAGTTTGAAAGTATAGCTTTGGCATCATTGCTATTAGAATGGGGAGCCAAAAGGACAAATAATATGTTGGTACAACAAATATATAATATCTCCTCCACTCCTAACTTTTTGTCCATTTCATTTTTGAACTATCCAACTTTAATCTTACCTTTTATCTATAATCATCTAACACACTTCTTCTTTAAGCTCTCATAAACCCATTTTTATTAGTGTTGCAATCATTGCTTTTAATAGAAATAGAAGTATCAACATTTCAATTTAGAGTAGTTGTTAATGCTTAATGCTTTTTTTTTCTTTTTTTATAAAATAATTCATGGAAGACGAATATGAGGAGTGATTCATATGGATGTAACATCATTTGAATGCCTATCTAATAAAAATGACTAGAGTTTTAGAAGTGACTCAAAAATGAACTGAAGCATCTTGTGAATTTACTAATTCATCCTTATAAATTTGCAGTACACTTATAATTGAAAAACGCTAATTGATGCACGATCTATTGTACTTAATGCTCGATACTTGATGTTCTATGCTTTATATTATATTCTCTATGTTATATTTTAGATACTAGATACTAGATACTCACTCGATGCTTTAATGCTCACTCTTCAATACTTGATGTTCTACGTTTTATTTATGTTATATATATGTTTATCACTTGATGCTCTATACTTGAAAAAAAAAAAAAGCAAAAAAGAAGAAAAAAAAGAAGAAAAAAAAGCATTTAAAGTTAAAAGTGATAATTTTAGATAGTGATACGATCGTTAACGTTTTTAATTGGTTTTAAAAAAGTATGAGATATTTTATTTGAGGTGATATATGCAAAAATTTCAAATAAGGGTGTAAAACTTTATAGCTATATTTGCATTTAGAATAAATATTTTATAAGGTTATTTATCATAAGACAACAATAAAATTGTGAGAGGTTGGATTTCAAAACTTTTACAAATTTAGGAACATTTTCATTTAATACTTCTATTCATTTGACAATATTTATAGTGTTATATCATTTAAAATAATTTATATTATTCAAAATCAATTATTTTGCTTTCGATGCCTTTAAAAATAGCAATTGATAAAATATTTACAAAATTAAATTTGCTAATTTTGTCAAATTATTTTGTTGATGGAATTGAGTTGGTTATTTTACCAACTTACTCCAACTCTCTCCAATTCTTCGTCCATTCAATGTTTTAAATGGTTTCCCCCATTGGCCTCCATTAACAATTACCACTACCACACTTTGGTGACATACTCCGACAACTTTGAGCTTATATGACCAACTTTGATGATCACCTTCACACAAGCAATTTCAGTGACATACTTCGACTTCTACCTTCGTGTCGCCAATTTCATCAACCAACTTGGGGCTCCGCTAACCACCTCCGACGAAAATCCTAGTGACTAACTCTAATGACTACCTTTGCACAAGCAACTCCATTGACATATTTTGAGCAGCCACCTTTAGGTGACCAACTCTAGGCTCCAATAACCACCTCTAACCACAAACTTCGATGAATATCACTTTGGATGATCAACTTCAATGACAACCATCTCTGGCAACCAACACTAACATATAATCAAGAGACCAACTTCGATGAAGGCCACCTATAATGAGACCGTTAGTGATAACTCTATTTTTTGTGAACACGTAAATAGACGTTTGCACATTTCCTCCAACTAGTGGACAAACAACGAAACAAGATAGGAATTGTTCTCTTTTTAGCTAACATTTATGATGGAGTTAAAATTAACTGAGAGTTCAAAATTGAAGGTTAGGGAGTAGAGAAAAATGTTCATTTTATTGAAATATAAGGTGTCAAAGTATGATATATGTTTACTTGGTAGAAGTTTTGTTAGATTTGAAGGAATAGAAGAAAAAAAAGCATTTTTTAGTAATTTTTTTTTATAGAAAAAGTAGTGTACATTTGGAGGAAAAAAAAAAAAAACTCAATACAAACTCAATTATGTTTTAGAAAAAACGCACCACATATACGTCAACATAACTTTACACAAACTTTTAACTTAGCTCAACTCACTACTCCAAAGATCCAAACACAGACATTCTAACTTTCCAAATAATAATTACCAACCTAACTTAACTATGCACAGTCAACATCTCGTTAAAGCTTTGTTTGAAGCCTCAAATTCTGAGTGATTTTATTTTATAACAGATTTCAAATAAATTTCGTTGTTTGTTATCACATAAAAGAGAAGGATTTTAAAATTTGAAATGATTTCAAATCATGTTTTTATTTGAAAATTTTTCTTGCCAAAATAATCGGTTTTTGTAGGATTTTATAGGGTTTAGAGTAAATTATATAATTGACCTCGTCATTTTCTAATTTTCAAGTAACAATCATAGATAAAAGTCTAATTTAGTGAATTCTTAACTTTTTTTTTTTTTCAATTACCATCCACATATGAAATTTTAAATAGGTTTTCTTTTTAAAAAATCTAATAAACTAGCAAAATATTACACTGTATTGGACAATTTTGAAAACGAAAAAAGCTTGCAAGCCCACAATAGAAAATACAAAAAATATCCCAGTCAAACACGTGATTAATTGGTCAGTCACATACTCGCGTGTAATTTTTCTTCTACGATCATGATATGCAATCACGTAGAAAATGATATACAATCGTATAGTTTTTTCTAACGAACATAAAAATGCTTCAAATCTAAACGAATGTGTTGACCACACTTTATGATCGTGTTGACTATGTAAACAATCATTTAGATCATATCCACATGATTTTATAGTTTTTTTTAAACGATGGAAAAATGATTTAAAACCTAAACGATTGTGTTGACCATGCTAAATACGATTTTGTTGACTAGGTAAGAGATTGTTTAGATCATATAAAAATGATATTCATACGACTTTGATGTTTTGGAAGAGGATCTAGAAGAAAGAGAAGATGAAAAAAATAGAAGAAAAGAATATGAATAAAGTAGAAGAAAATTTGGAAAAAGAGAAGAAATCTAAAAGAAAATATGGATATTGCAAAGAATAAGAAAGAAAAATGACAAATTGTCCGTAATATCAAAGACAAACTTGAAATTTATGAAAATATTTTACCGACTTTATGAACTTTTTGTTTTTGTTACACGGACCGTAAATATTTTGGTATTTTGTTACATTTATAAAAATTAACATTTTAAATATAGTTATATAAACAATTTCTCATTTAAAAAAAAATAATTATTTTTAATATTTGTGTTTGAAAACTTTCCTACATTTTGAACCTTTGAAAATGCTCCAATGTTTTATTTCATTAATTTTTCTCCTAAAAGAGTTGTTTTCAAATATGACAAAATGAACAACTTTTTTACAAATATATCAAAATATAACAGTCGATGAACAATAGACTACTTTCTGTGACACGATCGCTAACTCTGTCATAGTCTGTCACTGATAAAGAAAAAATATAATATTTTGGTGTAATTGTAAATAATTATTTTAGTAATTTTATAATTTAAAACAAAATGCTAGTACTTTATTCCCTTACAAACATAACATAAATTTAATTATCATCTTTTTTTGTTTTTATTTAAGTTGTTATATTTGGAAACATAATTTTATAATTTTATGTTATGCTACTCATGTGTGGATATCTCTAAAAAAAATGTGATATTGATTTTGTTGTAAAAACTAATTGGAACACCTATCTCAGAAATACAATATTCAACAAGAAAATAACAAAGATAAAGATGAAAAATCTCAAAATTTCACACTTTCTCCACGTTATTGGAATTCCTCGGTGTCCATTAAAATTGACAAAATCCAACTATTTATAGGTAATTTGACAAGCATGAGGTGAATTACATAGTTAAGGGTGGACATGTGGCTATGGACACTGACCATACTTACGAGTATAATATTTATAATAATTTAATAATTTTTTTAAAAAAATTATTTTTCAATATTATTTATTGGTCCTTGTATTATTATTATTATTTTGAAAGAGACTATGTTCTCTTCAATCTTTAATTTTCTTTCTCTACTTTAAATATACAATTATATATTTGCCACCTCCATACCGATCAAATATTCCTGAAATATTGATTTTATATGATACATAAATATAATTCGGTAATTCTAAAATCATTTTTGGAACAAAATTAATTTTAAACATTTGAAAATCATTTTTCAGAAATCAATTTTACTTAAAATCTTTTTTCTAAAATTACTACTCCCACTATTACTCACAAATACATCCTAATGAGAATAGTTGAAGTTATAACAAATTCCAAATTAGAGAAGAATGAAGAAATAGAGATTATGTTATAACTTTTGATTTTATTTTTCTTCTTCTCAAACTTAGGATAAAATTCCAATAATGTAGCTTATGGCATAAACAATATTAATAGGGTATTTACTATATAGATTTATTAAATAAATAATGTTGACTGAATTAAAGTTTTTGACTAATAGTTATAACATATTAACCTTACTTTAAAAAATATTAAAGATAAACAACTAAATAAGCATATTATAAAGTTAATTGAAACTTTTTAGAGTTGAAAGAATCTAAATAGATTCTTAAACAAAAAAGTTCAAATCTATATAGAAAATATATAGTTAATGTTTATACAAACATGAGGAGACATTCTTTTTTTCTTTCTATTTTACTATTTTTAACCATTTTTCCATCGCATTAATCTATTTGTTTCATTTTTACACCTAAATGTTTAAAAGAATTTCAACAATTTTTGTAAATGCTTTTTTTTTTTAATTTAATTTATCAATGCCTTTTACAATATGTCAAAAAGGTATGATCAGAATACATCCAACTTTTAGAAACATAAAATAAAATCTGAAAAACATATAATTTTATTTATTATTTTTGTTTTCTTTGTAGAAACAACTTTAATTAATTTATTCCACACAATCTGTAAAAATTGAGTGAGGATATGAAATTGTTAATACACAGGATGGGAGTGATGGGAAGTGCTTCAAAAGGATCCACATCTAGTGAAAGAATGATTACGGACAAGGGAAAGGGAATAATGAATGAGGAACAAGTTCAAGAAGAAAAAAGTGAACAAAAAACTAACCCGGTGGTGGATGAGGGAGTTGGAGTACCATGTGCACCAAATATCCGTGAGATACCCCTTTTTGACATGAGCTACGAAAACTGGAGGTGTCGATATTTAAAGGGGAGGAAGAAGAGAATGTGGATGGATAGCTACAACGTGTGGAGCGCTATTTTGTGGTGAATATCTGACGGAGAGAGATAAGTTGGATGCGGCGGTCCTGTGCTTGGAGGGGGAAGCTTTGGACTGGTATCAATGGAAGGAGGATAGAAAGAAAATCGGCAGCTGGACAGAATTCCGATAGCTTCTGTGGGCCAGATTCAAAGCGTCCGACCAAGGAGATAAACACGCAAGGTTGATGAAATTACAGCAGGAGACCACCGTGAGGGATTACCGGCGGCGATTTGAACAATTTTCGGTCGCCTTAAAGATATGAGTGATGCAGCCCTAGAAAGTAAGTTTGTGTGTGGGCTGAAGGAAGAGATCCAAAGTGAGATCTGAAAATTGAATCCAGTGGGCCTAGAGGCTAAAATGTTAATGGCCCAAATAATTGAGAAGATGATCGAGTGGTTCAATTGAAGAGAATTCATGGGGCAAGTGGAAACCCTAATTTATCAATTAAAATGTCAAATAGTGGGCCAAGCAGGTCGAGAAGTCAAACTGGGTCAAAGGCCTCAGATCGGGTCGCTACATCACGAACGATTACGATTAACCCTAGCCGAAATTCGTCGTACTCGTCCACGGCGATTACTTCATCGCAGGAATCGGGCGCGAAGAGTACGTTGTCTGACCATACCGCCGAATGACTGACAACGAAGTGCGGATTAAGAAGGAAAAAGGTTTGTGTTTTAGATGTGACGAGAAGTTTAGTCTAGGGCACCGCTGCAAAAGACGTGAATTGAACATCATTGCTGTACAAGAAGGGGAAGACTTAAGTGACAAAACCGATCAAGTGGGGGAAGAAATCGAAACCAACGGGAATGAGGAAGTCAATACAGAAATAGTGAATCTGTAAATAAATTCATTGGTAGGTTTCAATTCGCCGAAAACCATAAAAATTAAAGGAGAAATAAGGGGACGTGAGGTTGTGGTGCTGATCGATGGGGGAGCCACGCACAATTTTATTGCAGAAGAGGTAGTCAAAGAGCTAAAAATTTCAGTAGAAACCATGGATGCATATATGGGGTTGTTCTGGGAACCGGAGGCGTAGTCCAAGCAACCAGTGTGTGTAAGGATGTAAACCTGACAATCGCCAATTTATCAATCACTCACGATTTTCTCCCTCTACCACTCGGAGTGCCGACGTTATATTAGGAGTTACTTGGTTGGAAATGTTAGGGAAAGTAATTTTTTATTACAAGTTGTCGGAGATGGAATTTGTGAGAGCCCCAATCATACATACGTATGTTAGGAAGGGTAAGAAGGGAAACTCACCAACATGTAAGGAGAGAGAATGAGTGGGAAATAAAAGAATGTGCAGGTGGGTCCCACTGGGTAGGAATTTGAGGGTGAGTATAAATAGAATGATTGAGAAATAGGGATAGGTATCTTTTTGGTTATCTTTTAAGAAAGGGAGGCGGCAGCAGCCGATAGGAGAGGGGTATCCTTCTTGTGAAGGGTGCTGGTATGTTCTTGTTTTCATTCCTTATTGTAGCTGTAACTTTGGGCTATATATATAAATAAAGGATCACAGGGTGCTGTCTCTGTTTAGCCATAGTTGGGTATTTTATTAGAAAGGGTGTAGAATCCTAACATTTGGTATCAGAGCCCGACAAAAAGAAAAAACTGGGGGTGGTTACGCGTCGCATGGCACAAAGACAAATGGAGGAACGAATGGAAGGAACCGAGAAGGAGCTGCTGAGCATGAAAGAAATGCTACTGGAAATGAAGAAATCTATGGAAAGACTGACAGAGGAACTAAGAGAGAATCATAGCTATAAGAAAAGAGATGAATCCGGAACATCTGATGGATCCAGCATGAAGCTGAAAGGAAAAGTAGAAGAATCAGAAGTCTCTAATGAGGAAAATGGAAGCAATGTGGATCGAAGTAAGTACGCAAAGTTAGAAATGCCTATGTTCTTAGGTGAAAATCCAGAATCCTGGGTATATAGAGCAGAACATTTCTTTGAGATGAACAACCTGCCAGAAAACGAGAAGATCAGAGTGGCGGTGGTCAGTTTTGGGCAAGAGGAAGTGGACTGGTACAGGTGGACGCATAATAGGAAGAAAGTAGAGTCATGGGAAGATTTGAAAGGGAGGATGTTTGATTTCTTCAAGGACTCAGGACAAACAAGTCTAGTGGCACGCTTGATTAGGATTCAACAAGATGGATCCTACAGTGAGTATGTGAAGAAATTTGTCACATATTCAGCTCCCCTCCCTCACATGGAGGAAAGTGTGTTACGCGATGCTTTTCTGACCGGTCTGGAACCCAATCTTCAGGCAGAAGTCGTTAGTCGTTACCTCGAACATTGGAAGATTGTATGAGGGAGGCTCAACTAGTCAATGATCGGAATGTAGCAATGAAATTGACTAAGACCGAGGGCAGGACAGTGGAACCAAAGAAAAAAGAAGAGTATGCAGGAAAAATCCAAGATGGAACAGACAAAGGCTACATGAGGAGGACAGATTTCCCCATAAAACAAGTAACTATACCTATTAAGGGTAGTTATCAAAAAAGTGAACCTCCTATCAAACGACTTTCAGACGCAGAATTCAGGTCCAGATTGGATAAGGGCCTATGTTTTAAATGTAATGAGAAATATACACCAGGGCACAGATGTAGAGTGAAGGAAAAAAGGGAGCTGATGTTATTTATCATGAATGAAGAGGAGAGCAAGGAAGAGGAAGGCAAGATGGAAGGGGAACCAGGGGAAACAGTGGAATTAAACCATCTGGATTTTGCTGAAGGGGAGGAAATAGAATTGAAGACAATCCATGGGATGGCATCGAAGGGAACGATGAAGCTGAAGGGAAATATAAAGGGCAAAGGAGTGATAGTGCTGATTGATAGTGGAGCAACCCATAATTTTATACATAACCGGACAGTAAAGGAAAAGAACTTATATTTGGAAAAAGGTAACCCGTTTGGTTACAATTGGAGATGGCACCAAGTGTACAGGCAAGGGTGTTTGCAAGAGAGTGGAATTGGAACTACAAGGGGTGGTGGTGGTGGCTGATTTTTTTGCTATTGAGTTGGGAAATGTGGATGTAATATTGGGTATGCAGTGGCTGGATACAACAGGCACCATGAAGATACATTGGCCATCTCTAACAATGTCTTTCTGGTTAGGCAAACAGAAAATTATCTTGAAAGGAGACCCATCCCTCATCCAAGCAGAATGTTCCCTGAAAACCATTGAGAAAACGTGGGAAAATGAAGATCAGGGTTTTCTGTTGGAATTCCAAAAGTATGAAGTAGACACGGAGGTGGAAGTGGAGCAGGAAATGAAAGGGGACGAGGAAGAGATTCCAATGATTAAAAATCTGTTACAACAGTATGCAGACATCTTTGAGGATCCAAAACAACTACCCCTAAGAGAGAAATAGATCACCGTATATTGGTTTTACCGAACCAAAGGCCCATCAATTTCAGACCATATAAATATGGTTATGTACAGAAGGAGGAAATTGAGAAATTGGTGGTGGAAATGCTGCAAGCAGGTGTGATACGTCCCAGTCATAGCCCTTACTCCAGCCCTGTTTTATTGGTCAAAAAGAAAGATGGAGGGTGGCGCTTTTGTGTAGATTACCGGAAACTCAACCAAGTAACCATATCGGACAAATTTCCTATCCCAGTGATAGAAGAACTGCTGGATGAATTACATGGAGCCACGGTTTTCTCAAAACTAGATCTGAAGTCTGGTTACCATCAAATAAGGATGCAGAAGGAAGATGTTGAGAAGACCGCGTTCAGAACACATGAGGGTCACTATGAATTTTTGGTAATGCCCTTCGGTCTTACAAACGCACCAGCCACCTTCCAGTCCTTGATGAATCAGGTATTCAAACCTTTCTTAAGAAGGTGTGTATTGGTATTCTTCGATGATATACTTGTATATAGCAAGGATATATCAGAACATGAGAAACATCTAGGGATGGTATTTGCAGTGTTGAGGGATAACCATCTATTTGCAAATAAGAAGAAGTGTGTCATAGCTCACTCCAAAATCCAATATTTGGGGCATATAATTTCGAGTAAAGGAGTACAGGCTGATGAGGAGAAGATCAAAGACATGGTGAAATGGCCTCAGCCGAAAGATGTCACGGGTCTGAGAGGATTTCTGGGATTATCGGGCTATTATCGTAGGTTTGTGAAAGGATACGGAGAAATTGCAGCCCCTTGACCAGATTGTTGCAAAAGAATTCTTTTGCGTGGGATGAACAAGCAACCGACGCTTTTGAAAAATTAAAGATGGCCATGACTACTATCCGGTGCTAGCACTGCCGAATTGGGATCTACCTTTTTTAATCGAAACAGATGCTTCAGGGACAGGATTGGGAGCTGTACTTTCACAGAATGGTCACCCCATAGCCTTCTTCAGCCAGAAATTGTCGACACGAGCTCAGGCCAAGTCCATTTACGAAAGAGAACTGATGGCTGTAGTATTATCAGTGCAGAAATGGCGTCATTATCTATTAGGAAGGAAGTTTACAATTATCTCAGATCAAAAGGCATTGAAATTTCTCCTAGAGCAGAGGAAGTACAACCCCAATTTCAGAAATGGCTGACCAAACTGCTGGGATACGATTTTGAAAATATTATACCAACCTGGATTACAAAACAAAGCAGCAGATGCCCTTTCTAGGATGGAATATCCGCTGGAAGTAAACTCCTTGACGACAACTGGCATTGTAGACATGGAAGTGATAGACAAGGAAGTCAACCAAGATGAGGAATTACAGAAAACCATTAAAGAATTGAAACAGAATCCAGAGGGAATTAGCAAATTTAGCTGGGAGAATGGGAAACTGTTCTACAAGAAGAGAGTGGTGTTATCAAAGAAGTCGTCAGTGATCCCACATTGCTGCATACATTCCATGACTCCATCTTGGAGGACACTCGGGATTCTTGAGGACATATAAAAGGATGAGCGGAGAGCTGTACTGGGAGGGAATGAAGGCTGATATAAAGAAATATGTGGAACAGTGTGAGATTTGTCAAAGAACAAATATGAGGCCACGAAACCAGCAGGGGTATTACATCCACTTCCTGCTCCGGAAGCCATACTAGAAGAATGGTCAATGGATTTCATAGAAGGGTTACCGAAGGCAGGGGAATGAATGTGATAATGGTGGTGGTAGACAGATTGAGCAAGTATGCGTATTTCATCACTATGAAGCACCCTTTCACAGCTAAACAAGTGGCGACGACATTCATTGAAAAGATCATCAGCAAGCATGGGGTTCCAAAATCCATAGTATCCGACAGGGATAAAGTTTTCATTAGTCATTTTTGGAAGGAGTTATTTACAACTATGGGAACTAAACTGAAAAGAAGCACGGCGTTCCACCCACAAACAGATGGGCAAACGGAAAGGGTAAACCAATGTCTGGAGACATACTTGAGATGCTTTTGCAATGAGCAACCTCAAAGGTGGCATAAGTTCATTCCATGGGCTGAACTGTGGTATAACACTACTTTCCATTCATCCATACGTTCCAACCCTTTCAAGATTGTATATGGAAGGCAACCACCCCCGATTCTATCCTACGGAACCCGAAAAACTCAGAATGATGAGGTAGAAATAATGCTCAAGGAGAGAGATCTGGCATTGAACGCCTTGAAGGAGAATCTTCACTTAGCCCAAAACCGCATGAAGAAATGGGCAGACACCAAAAGAAGGGAATTGAAGTTCAAGGTGGGTGATGAAGTATACCTAAAGCTCAGACCTTATAGGCAGAGATCCTTAGCTCGGAAAAGGTGTGAAAAGCTGGCTCCAAAATTCTACGGGCCTTACACAATCATTGAAGAGATAGGAGAGGTGGCCTATAGATTGAAACTTCCACGAGAGGCGAGTATTCATGATGTGTTCCACATCTCACAGTTGAAGCTCAAGTTAGGTAAGCAGAAGGTTGTGCAGCAACAGCAACCTATGTTGACAACAGATTTCGAATTACAACTATGGCCAGAACAGGTATTGGGAATTCGCTGGAACAAAGAATTGGGAGCTAACGAATGGCTAGTCAAGTGGAAGAATTTACCAGAAACTGAAGCCACATGGGAAGCTGTCTATCAAATGAATCAACAGTTTCCCACATTCCACCTTGAGGACAAGGTGAATTTGGAACCGAGGGGTGTTGTGAGACCCCCAATCATACATACGTATGTTAGGAAGGGTAAGAAGGGAAACTCACCAACATGTAAGGAGAGAGAATGAGTGGGAAATAAAAGAATGTGCAGGTGGGTCCCACTGGGTAGGAATTTGAGGGTGAGTATAAATAGAATGATTGAGAAATAGGGATAGGTATCTTTTTGGTTATCTTTTAAGAAAGGGAGGCGGCAGCAGCCGATAGGAGAGGGGTATCCTTCTTGTGAAGGGTGCTGGTATGTTCTTGTTGTTCATTGTTCTTGTTTTCATTCCTTATTGTAGCTGTAACTTTGGGCTATATATATAAATAAAGGATCACAGGGTGCTGTCTCTGTTTAGCCATAGTTGGGTATTTTATTAGAAAGGGTGTAGAATCCTAACAGAATTCTCACGGGGTGAATGGGTGGTAATTCTTCAAGGGGATAGAAGTTTAGTAAGATCCCAAGTGTCACTGAAATCGATAATGAAAACCTTTGAGAAGGAAGATCAAGGCGTGTCAATCGAATTAAGTGCAGTTGTACAGTGGGGAGTGGGCGAAGCAAGGGAACACATAGCAGACTACTTGAGTAAACTACAACCAGAAATTCAAAAGTTCTTCAGTCCTTTAGCATTGTGTTTGAACCAAGCAATCAATTACCCCCACCTCGCGATCATGATCATGCTATTGAATTAGAACCAGGGGCTCGTGCAGTGAACGTGCGCCCGTATCGTTATCCCCAATTTTAGAAAGATGAGATAGAGAAACTAGTTAAGGAAATGCTGCTAGCCGGAATAATTCAGCCAAGCAAAAGTGCCTTTTCAGTGCTCCTTGTTAAGAAAAAGGATGGTAGCTGGCGATTTTGCGTTGATTACCGAGCACTGAATCTTGCCACTATACCAGATAAGTATCTGATTCCTGTTGTTGATGAACTGTTAGACAAATTATTTGGGGCAACCATATTCTCCAAAATTGATTTAAAGTTAGGTTATCAGCAAATTCGGGTGCGGGCAGCCGATGTTCACAAAACAGCGTTTCGAACCCACGAGGGGCCCTATGAATTCCTTGTGATGCTGTTTGGGTTGAAACGCTCCGGCAACATTCCAATCAATCATGAGTGATGTTCTTCGCCCATATTTACGCAAGTTTGTTTTGGTTTTCTTTGATGACATCTTAATTTACAGCAAGTCCTTGGACGAGCATTTGCACCAATTGGCAATGGTTTTGGAAACTCTAGTAGCTCATCAACTGGTAGCCAACTTTAAAAAATGCCAATTTGCGGTTGCCAAAATTGAATACTTGGGCCATGTTATTTCTTCAGAGGGGGTGGCAGCGGATCCAACAAAAATAGAAGCGATGGTTAAATGGCCAGCACCCAAGAACGTGAAGGAGCTAGGTGGGTTTTTTGGGGCTAACGGGGTATTATCGGAAATTCGTTGCAAACTACGGTTCTATTGTGCTGCCCCCCTTGACACAACTGTTAAAAAAAGGTAACTTTAAGTGGAATGAGACGACCGAGAACGCATTTCAGCAGTTAAAAGTCAGCAATGATGTCTGTCCCGATGCTAGGTATTCCTGATTTTTCACAAAGTTTTGTGCTGGAAACTGATGCTTCGGGTGTGGGTATTGGGGCTGTCCTAATGCAAAATCAACGACCAGTGGCCTTTTTCAGTCAAGCTTTACCTATTACCCATAGGTTTAAGGCTGTTTATGAACGGGAGCTTATGGCAATAGTGCTGGCTGTTCAAAAATGGCGACCATATCTATTGGGTAAGCCTTTTGTGGTGCGTACAGATCAGAAAAGTTTGAAGTTTCTTCTTGAACAACGGGCTATCGGGGAGAATATCAGAGATGGATCGCTAAACTATTGGGGTATGATTTTGTGAGTGAGTACAAGAAAGGATTGGAAAACAAAGCGGCCGATGCCTTATAGAGATTACCACCGGTATTTGAATTGGGCCTCGTAAGTATTGTGGGCGGGCTAAACCCTTCGGTTTTCATCGATCAAGTGGCTGGAAATGAATCTCTTAACAATATTCGACTATCCTTGATAAATGGACAGCCAGCTCCAGATGGATATTTGCTACAAGGAGGAGGATTCACCTAATATTACTTTATTATTAGCTGAGTTCCATAACAGCCCGATAGGGGGACATCATGGTGCATTGAAAACATATCAAAGGCTAGCAAGGGAGGTCTATTGGCGAGGTATGAAAGCCCATATCCGCACCTATGTTGCTGAATGTTCCGTGTGTCAGCAAGCCAAATACTTGTCTTTAACTCAGGCTGGTTTCCTTCAAGCATTACCCATTCCGGACCGTGTGTGGGAAGATATTAGTATGGATTTTATTGAGGGCCTCCACAGTTTGTTACAGGGGAGGTTAAAAGGGAGAGATGGAAGGAAAGATGGGGGTTGGTTAATCAGTTTCTGGAAGTGGAAGGGCTGTATTTTCTGGAGAGCAGAATTACAGAAGTTGTTCAGTTACTTTAATCTTAGAAAGTGTTTTCCATTATCCTAAACTACTTTTGATGTTTGAATGTTTTATTTTATACTTGGTTATTGTCTGTAATAGTACTTGTTTGTTCGGTGTTTTCAAGACTGGTTTGAGTATTGTATTCTGTAATAGTTTGGTTGCTTAATGAACAAATAAGAACCACTACTTGGTGTTCTATCAGCTTCTCAGTCAAGCATACACATCTCAATAAGGTATTATACATGCAATCAAACAATCACAACATACATACCATTTACTCAAAACGACCTAAAACATGCTCAAAACGACCTAAAACGTGCTCAAAACGTGTCTAACTTTCACTGCAACTTTCAAAACGACCTAAAACAGCTTAAGTGCAGGTTCGTAACTCATAACCTACGAAAAAAGTTCAAATATTGTGAAAAAAGCACTACAATACCCAAAATGGCAACCAAGTGTGTAAGTGCAACAAACTTAGTTCAAACCAACCTAAAACGTGCTCAAAACGTGTCTAGGTATTACTTGAGTTTTCAAAACGACCTAGCAAATCCTAAGGGTAAGTTCGTAACTCATAATCTACCGAAAAGGTTGAAAAAAGCATTTCAAGAAAAAATGACAACCATGTGTGTAAGTGCAACAAACTCAATCTAACCTAAAATGTATTCAAAACGTGTGTAAGTATCACTTGAATTTTCAAAACGACCCAGCAATGCTTAAGTGTAAGTTTGTAACTCACAACCTACCAAAATTTCAAAAAATGTGAAAAAAGTACTTCAAGACCCAACATGTCAATCAAATGTGTTTAAAACTTAGTGTCAAACCAACCTAAAACGAGTTCAAAACGTGTCTAAGTATCACTTGAACTTTCAAAACGACCTAAAAAAGCTTACGTGTAGGTTCGTAACTCATAACCTACGAAAAAAGTTCAAATAGAGTGAAAAAAGCACTACAAGACCCAAAATGGCAACCAAGTGTGTAAGTGCAACAAACTTAGTTCAAACCAACCTAAACATGCTCAAAACGTGTCTAGGTATTACTTGAGTTTTCAAAACGATCTAGCAAATCCTAAGTGTAAGTTAGTAACTCATAATCTACCAAAAAGGTTGAAAAAAGCATTTCAAGACCAAAAATGACAACCAAGTGCAACAAACTCAATCTAACCTAAAATGTATTCAAAACGTGTGTAAGTATCACTTGAATTTTCAAAACGACCAAGCAATGCTTCAGTGTAAGTTTGTAACTCACAACCTACCAAAATTTCAAAAAGTATGAAAAAAGTACTTCAAGACCCAACATGTCAATCAAATGTGTGTAAAACTTAGTTTCAAACCAACCTAAAACGAGTTCAAAACGTGTCTAAGTTTCACTTGAACTTTCAAAACGACCTAACAAATATTCAATACAAGTTCATAAGTCATAACCTAGAAAAAGTTCAAAATTTTTGAAAAAGACACTCCAAAACCCAAAATGTCAAGTGTGTAAGTGCAACGAACTTAGTTCTATACAAACCTAACAAGTATTCAAAACACGTATAAGTTTTCGAACACCCTAACAACGCTTAAGTGTAAGTTTATAACTCATAACTTACCAAAAATTTCAAAAAGTGTGAAAAAAAATCTTTCAAGACTCAAAATGGCAACCATGGCTGTATGCAAAACTAACTTAGTTTGTAACAACCTAAAAGGTGTTCAAAAATGTTTTAAGTATCACTCGAACTTTAAAAAACCTAATAATGCTTTAGTGTTACTTCATAACTCATAACCTACCAAAAAGTTCAAAAAATGTAGAAAAAGCACTCCAAAATCCAAAATGGCAACCAAGTGTGTAAGTGCAACAAGCTTAGTCCAACTTTAAAATTAGTGCGAGTTGGGAAATGTATTAACTCAAGCATGATGTACAAACTTGAAACGACTTAAATATTTATTCACCATCACATAAAAACAGTAATTAAATATAGATAACATGTGTAAATAAAGGGAGAATCACCTTTCTAGCAAGCTTTAGAGTAAGACCAAACACCATCCTCCTACTTGTAAATCTGCTCGATTGTCTACTTTGTTCTACACTCGTCATTTCACCGTCTCAGGCCATCCATTGAATTGGCCACCCAGCCTTGGCATACAAGAGTATGTCTCAGCCTGTTAACAAATACCACTAAAACTAAGCAAGACAAAGAAAAAGTTTTCAAAAATTACCTAACTTTTAGTCTTCATGTGACTTTAAGTTCTTCTGTCTTCTCCTTCAACTCTTTGACAGATTGCTGAAATTATGTGTTTCTGCAATGTTTACCAGAACATGAAAGATTCATTACGAACATAAATACCATGAATACAAAGCATGAAGAAATAGTAAAACAGTCAATACAAGAAGAAAAAAGTTCACTTGAAAACGACCTAAAACAGTATCACTTGAACAAAATGTGTCTAAGTATCACTTGAACTTTCAAAACGACCTAAAACAGCTTACGTGTAGGTTCGTAACTCATAACCTACGAAAAAAGTTCAAATAGAGTGAAAAAAGCACTACAAGACCCAAAATGGTAACCAAGTGTGTAAGTGCAACAAACTTAGTTCAAACCAACCTAAAACGTGCTCAAAACGTGTCTAGGTATTACTTGAGTTTTCAAAACGACCTAGCAAATCCTAAATGTAGGTTTGTAACTCATAATCTACCAAAAAGGTTGAAAAAAGCATTTCAAGACCAAAAATGACAACCAAGTGCAACAAACTCAATCTAACCTAAAATGTATTCAAAACGTGTGTACGTATCACTTAAACTTTCAAAACGACCAAACAATGCTTAAGTGTAAGTTTGTAACTCACAACCTACCAAAATTTCAAAAAGTGTAAAAAAAGCACTTCAAGACCCAAAACGGCAACGAAGTATGTAAGTGCAACGGACTTAGTTTCAAGCCATCCTAAAAAGAGTGCAAAACGTGTCTAAGATTTCAAACCGACCAAACAATACTCAAGCGTAAGTTCGTAACTCACAACCTAAAAAAATTTCAAAAAGTGTGAAAAAAAGTACTTCAAGACCAACATTTCAATCAAATGTGTAAGTGCAACAAACTTAGTTTCAAACCAATGCAAAATGTGTTTAAAACGACCTAACAATCCTTAAGTGTAAGCTCGTAACTCACAAACTAACAAAAAAATCAAAATGCGTGAAAAATGCACTTTGAGACCTAACATGGCAACCAAGTATGCAAGTGAAACAAACTTAGTCTTAAACAAATCTAAAAAATTTCAAACCGTGTTTAAGTATCACTTGAACTTTCAGAACGACCTAAGAATGTTTATTTGTAAGTTCGTCACTCATAACCTACCAAAAGTTCAAGAAGTATGGAAAAAAAGGAAACACTACACGACCCAAAATGGCAACCAAGTGCGCAACTGCAAACAAAATTAGTTCCAAACCAACCTAAAAAGTGGTCAAGGCGTGTCTAAGTATCACTTGGACTTTCAAAACAACCTAACAAAATTTAAGTGTAAGTTGGTAACCCATAGCCTACCAAAAAGTTCAAAAAGTGTGAAAACGGCACTTCAAGACCGAAAATGGCAACCAATTGGATAAGGTCAACAAACTTAGTTTCAAACCAACCTAAACGAGTTAAAAACGTGTCTAAGTATCACTTGAACTTTTAAAATGTCCTAAAACAGCTTACGTGTAGGTTCGTAACTCATAACCTACGAAAAAAGTTCAAATATTGTGCAAAAAGCACTACAAGACCCAAAATGGCAACCAAGTGTGTAAGTGCAACAAACTTAGTTCAAACCAACCTAAAATGTGCTCAAAACGTGTCTAGGTATTACTTAAGTTTTCAAAGCGACCTAGCAAATCCTAAGTGTAACTTTGAAACTCATAATCTACCAAAAAGGTTGAAAAAAGCATTTCAAGACCAAAAATGACAACCAAGTGCAACAAACTCAATCTAACCTAAAATGTATTCAAAACGTGTGTAAGTATCACTTGAATTTTCAAAACGACCCAGCAATGCTTAAGTGTAAGTTTGTAACTCACAACCTACCAAAATTTCATAAAGTGTGAAAAAAGTACTTCAAGACCCAACATGTCAATCAAATGTGTTTAAAACTTATTGTCAAACCAACCTAAAACGAGTTCAAAACGTGTCTAAGTATCACTTGAACTTTCAAAACGACCTAAAAAAGCTTACGTGTAGGTTTGTAACTCATAACCTACGAAAAAAGTTCAAATAGTGTGAAAAAAGCACTACAAGACCCAAAATGGTAACCAAGTGTGTAAGTGCAACAAACTTAGTTCAAACCAACCTAAAACGTGCTCAAAACGTGTCTAGGTATTACTTAAGTTTTCAAAACGACCTAGCAAATCCTAAGTGTAAGTTCGTAACTCATAATCTACCAAAAAGGTTGAACAAACAACTATGGCTTTAGAGTAAGACCAAACACCATCCTCCTACTTGTAAATCTGCTCGATTGTCTACTTTGTTCTACACTCGTCATTTCACCGTCTCAGGCCATCCATTGAATTGGCCACCCAGCCTTGGCATACAAGAGTATGTCTCAGCCTGTTAACAAATACCACTAAAACTAAGCAAGACTAAGAAAAAAGTTTTCAAAAAATTACCTAACTTTTAGGTCTTCATGTGACCTTTAAGTTCTTCTGTCTTCTCCTTCAACTCTTTGACAGATTGCTGAAATTATGTGTTTCTGCAATGTTTACCAGAACATGAAAGATTCATTACGAAACTAATTACCATGAATACAAGCCATGAAGAAATACAAAGAAGCCTCTTCATTAAGCTGAAAATGAGTAGACAAGACAAAAGATAATACAAAGAAGCCCTAGGATCAGCTAGTGCACTTGGACATCTCATCTAGGTTGACACCCACTTAGCATTCTCACCATATCGAGACTTAAACCAAAAGACTAAACCAACGACAAGGTTTAGAATAGATCATACAAACTGCCCAATAACTATACAACATAGATTTAAGACCACTAGAAATCCAAAAGAAATAAAATAAGAGTACAGTAGTGGACTAAGAATTAAAAATGAAAGTCGGCCAATTATGACTTATATCTTGTATGGAGAAATCTTTGAAGTCTTTTGAAAGAGAGCATCAAGTAGAAGCATTGATTCTAGCCATTTCGACTCGAGTTGTCCAAGAGGAAGCTTTATTTTGAAATGTTAGTTGATTTTGTTCAAACCAAATTTCTGGTAAAATGGCCTTTACTGCATTTAACCAAATCAATCTTGGTTTCTTCTTGAGAATGGGACATGAAATAAGCTGGACCACGTTCTCCTAAATCTATAGTCGAAAACCCAATTCAAATGAAGATAGCCAAGTAAGCCAAACCAACACTTCTTTGCATGTAAGCAGGAGAAGAAAATATGATGTAAATCTTCTAAAGCATGCAAACACAAGGGACAAACATGAGGAGATAAACTGAGAAAGGGAGGTTTCATTTGCAAAACTTCTGCACAGTTCATAGTCCATTTTGCATTCTCCAAAGTGTGATATTCACTCTTCTAGGGCTTTTTGTCTTCCAAATTGTCGAGTACTTTGTTTTCAAGACTGTGTTAGAACCTGTTTTCTGTAAATGTTTGGCTGATTAATAAATTAGTAGAACACACTATTTGGTGTTCTATCATTTTGGTATCGTAGAAATCGAATCTGTGAAGTTCTATATCATGGCTCAAAAGCGAATTGAGGAAAAGTTGGAAATGGTAGATCAAGAAATATCCGGCATTCGAGCAGAATTACATGATCTGCCAACAATCAAGGAAAACATGTCATCTTTGGCGAAGAGTATTGAGAGGTTAGGAGTACAGGCTGAGAAGCAACAACAGCAACCAGAAACACTGTTGAAATATATTGAAGGAATGATCAAAGAGAAGACAACGATGGAAGAAGTACTAGAAGGATCATCAAGTAAAGTTGACAGCATGGTTGATGTCAGTGATTGGACGATGATGGGAGGAAAATCTGAGGAAAAACATACCAAGTTGGAGGGTGAAGATTCTGCGGGCGACCGAAGCAAATTTAAAAAAATTGAAATGCCAGTTTTTGTGGGAAATGATCCTGATTCTTGGTTGTTTAGGGCTGAGAGATACTTTCAGATACACAAACTGAGTGAGTCAGAGAAAATGACTGTGTCCATTATTAGTTTTGATGGAGCAGCTTTGGATTGGTATAAATCTCATGAAGATCGTGAACCGTTTGTTAATTGGGACGATTTAAAGAAGAGACTTATTGTTTGATTTCGATCGAGTCGTGAGGGATCAATTCTGGGAAGATTTTTAAAGATCAAGCAAGAAATTACAGTGGAAGAATATCGGAATTTATTTGACAAATCAGTAGCACCATTGCCTTTTCTACAAAAGGCTGTCTTAGAAGAAACATTTATGAATGGTTTGAAACCATGGATTAAGGCAGGCATGGAATGTTGGGAACCTATGGGGCTTGCTCAAATGATGAAGTTGGCCCAAAAGATTGAGAACCGAGAAGTGATAAGGGGAGAATCAAGTTTCAAACGTGCAGCGGATGGAAAATTCCAGGTTTCTGCTTCTTTTAAACCTCAAATTCCTGTGATTTCTAATGATAATAAGTCAAAGTCAGAAGGGATTGTTCCAATGCGGATGATTACACTTCGAGGAGTGGCTGGTGAACCTAATCGACGAGAAGGACCACTAAAACGACTTCTGATGCTGAATTTCAGGCTAGACGTGAGAAAGGTCTCTGTTTTCGTTGTGAGGAATGATTTTTTGTGGGCCATAAGTGTAAAGTGAAAGATCATAAGGAACTTAGAGTTTTAGTTGTTGGGGCAAATGGGGAAGAACTAGAAGTAGTTGAAGAAGAGGATTCAGGAAACTTCTGATTATGGGGTTATTTTGGGGTCTGAATCAGCTGTAAAAGGGAAGGGAATTTGTAAACAAGTGGAACTGCTATTGGGTGAATGGAAGGTTGTGGATAATTTTCTGCCATTGGAATTGGGGGGGAGTGGATGTCATTCTTGGTATGCAATGGCTACATACATTAGGAGTAACCGAAGTAGATTGGTGAAAAATTACTTTGACATTCATACAAAATGGGAAGAAGGTTGTATTAAGGGGAGATCCGAGTCATACGAAGGCTAGGGTGAGTTTGAAGCACATGATGAAGACATGGACAGAACTTGATCAGGGATTTCTGATTGAGTGTGGATCTTTGGAAGGTGGAATGGCATTTGCAGCGATGTATGGGGTTGATGAAGTGCCTACCACTCATGAGTCTATTCCAGCCGTGTTAGCTAAGAATGAAGATGTTTTTGATTGGCCTGGAGAGTTGCCACCACAATGTACCATTGAACATCATATACATCTTAAGAAGGGGACTAATCCAGTCAATGTTCGGCCTTATAGATATGCATACCAGCAAAAGGAGGAGATGGAAAGATTGGTTGATGAAATGATGGCATTTGGCATAAAAACCTAGTACTAGTCCATATTCGAGCCCGGTCTTGTTGGTGAAAAAAAAATGGTAGTTGACGGTTTTGTGTAGATTACCGTGCGTTGAATAGTGTGACCGTTCCAGACAAGTTTCCTATTCCAGTAGTAGAGGAATTGTTTGATGAACTTAATGGGGCTAATATATTTTCGAAGATTGATCTCAAGGCGGGATATCATCAAATTAGAATGTGTAAAAAGGATGTGAAGAAAACAGCTTTTAGAACTCACGAGGGGCATTATGAGTTTCTTGTCATGCCTTTTGGGCTCACCAATGCACCATCAACGTTTCAAGCTTTGATGAATAGTATCTTTAAACCTTACCTACGCAGGTTTTCTTAGTCTTTTTTGATGATATATTAATTTACAGCAGAAGTTTGGATGAAAATCTTCAACATTTAGAATGGGTGTTAGAGGTGCTGCGAGAGAATAAATTATATGCTAATATGCAGCACAAGTGTGGGTTTGCCAAAATGAAAGTGGAGTATCTTGGCCATATAATTTCGGGCAAGGGTGTAGAGGTTGATCCCGAGAAAATTAGATCTATCAAAGAATGGCCCGTGCCCACTAATGTCCGTGAAGTTCGTGGATTTCTTGGGTTGACAGGATATTATCGAAGATTTGTAATGAATTATGGAAGTGTGGCTGCTCCTTTGACTCAACTATTGAAGAAAGGAGCATATGAATGGACTGTTGCAGCTGCTGAAGCTTTTGAGAATTTAAAGATGGCTACGATGACTCTCCCAATCTTAGCACTGCCAGATTTTTCCTTACCATTTGAAATAGAGACCGATGCTTCTGGATACGGGGTAGGTGCTGTCTTAATTCAAAATCATCGGCCAATTGCTTATTTTAGCCAGACATTAGCTATGAGGGATCGTGCTAAACCAGTTTATGAACGGGAATTAATGGCTGTAGTTTTGGCTGTGCAACGCTGTAGACCTTATCTTTTGGCAGGAGGTTTGTAGTGAAAACTGATCAACGATCATTGAAACTTTTATTGGAACAAAGGGTTATCCAACCTCAACATCAGAGATGGATTGCTAAGCTTCTTGGCTATAATTTTGATGTCGTGTATAAACCGGGACTAGAAAACAAAGCAGCAGATGCCTTGTCTCGTGTCCCTCCTACTGCCCAACTTAATCAACTTACTGTTGAGATCAGTTAAATTGGCAGTCCCCAACACTGAAGTTGACCCTAAATTAGTCCCAGAAATTAATGGGATGGATCTGAATGTCTTGTTCAATGATGAAGATATTCTCCCTATTAAAATTCCCCTGGATTTGCCTAAAGATTTAGTGTCTATAGTCGGCGATTGTGGAATCATTCTGGCTTAAATTAGATGTGCAACTGCCTTTTCCTCCTCCCAGTCATTATTAAGGTTGTCTCCTGGAACACTAAGGTTTGAACGACTCCTCTAAACGTGCAGCACTTAAAAAATTCATCAACAATTGTAGTCATGATTCAAGAATCTAAGAAGGATACCTTGAACTCGGCTTTTATAAAATCATTGTGGAGTTCTAAGGATATTGGCTGGGATTATGTGGCTTCTGTTGGATCTTCTGGGGGAATTCTTACCATGTGGGACAGCAGTAAAATATCTGTAACAGAGGTCATTAAAAGACGCTTCTCTTTGTCAATCAAATGCCTCACTTTGTGCAAAAAGGTTTGTTGGATCACAAATGTCTATGGCCCTTGTGGTTGCAAAGAAAGGAAATTGGTTTGGCCCGAATTGTCTTCCTTAGCTGATTGTTCGGCCGTGGCCTGGTGCATAGGTGGGAATTTTAATATCACTCGTTGGGCCCGGAAAGATTTCCTTTTGGCAGAAGTACTAGAGGAATGTCATTATTCAATAAGTTTATTGACATGGTTTCTCTCATGGAAATTCCATTGCAAAATGGAAGGTTCACTTGGTCTAGAGACGGTAGTTCTCCTTGAAGATCATTATTAGACACATTCTTCATAAATCAGATGTGGGATGTTTGTTTTGAAAATTCTCGGGTTTCTCGAAAAGCACGCATCTTCTCGGATCACTTTCCTTTATTCTTGGAGGCTGGTTCTTTTCTTTGGGGTCCCTCTCCTTTTCGGTTTTGTAACAGCTGGTTGGTGTCCAGTGATTCTAATCAGATTATTGTTGAAACAGTGAGCAACTCTAACTTCCAGGGATGGGCTGGTTTCATTCTTCATGAGCAGTTGAGATCAGTTAAATTGGCAGTAAAAGCTTGGAATATTGCTGCGCAAGCTAAGGTAAAAAAAAAAACAGAGAAATCCTTGATGTCAAAATTAGAAAAATATGATTTTGTGGCTGAGTTGATTGGATTAAATCAAGAAGAGTTGAATTCTAGAGCTGCTTTGCAAGCGGAATTACTTAGTATTTATCAAAATGAAGAGCGTAATTTTATTCAGAAGAGTAAACTCAATTGGCTTTCTTTGGGTGATGAGAATACGGGCTTCTTCCACCGCTTTCTAAATGCGAATAAAAGAAGGAACCTCATAACTGAATTAAAAGATGATGATGGGGTTGTCTCGACTTCATTCCGCGACATTGAAAGGCTTGTGCTGGAATTTTTTGAGTCACTTTATACCAGAATTCGGGGGACAGATTCATCCCTATTAACAGTAATTGGTCTTGTGTTTCCTCAATTCAGAATGAGGCTCTTGTTACCCAGTTTTCAGTGGAGGAGATCTTTAAGGCATTAAAGGCACTTGGCAACAATAAAGCTCCGGGCCCGGATGGCTTCACAGTGAAGTTCCTAATCACCCAATGGTCTATTTTCAAGGATATCTTCAAATCACTAATGTCTGATTTCCACAGAAATGGAAGATTAAATGCTTGCATCCAAGAAAACTTCATTTGTTTAGTGCAGAAAAAAGAGAATGTGACTCTAGTCAAGGATTTCCGTCCAATCAGCCTTACTACGTTAGCATACAAGGTCGTCGCAAAGGTTTTATCTGAACGTCTAAAACAAGTTATGGATGCAATTATAAGCCCCACTCAAAGCGCCTTTATTGAAGGTAGGCAAATTCTTGACCCAATATTAATTGCTAACGAGGCCGTGGAAGATTATAGGGCAAAACGGAAAAAAGGATGGATTTTAAAACTTGACTTGGAAAAAGCCTTTGATAGGGTGAATTGGAACTTTTTAGAAAAAAATTTATCTTTGAAAAAGTTTAGTTCCAAATGGATATCATGGATAATGGGCTGCCTAAAAAATCCAAAGTATTCATCTTCAATGGTAAGCCTAGAGGCCGGATAACAGCATCTAGAGGTATCCGCCAAGGGGACCCCCTCTCCCCCTTTTTATTCCTCCTAGTAAGTGAGGTTTTAGGAGAAATCATAAACAAGCTTCATATTAACAGCCAGTTTGAAGGTTTCCTTGTTGGCAAAGACTTGATCCACCTCCCTTTGCTTCAATTTGTCGATGATACTCTTCTCTTTTGTAAGTATGATGTGAAGATGCTCCTTAAACTTTAAAACGTCATTAGATTATTCGAATGGTGTTCGGGGCAGAAAGTAAACTGGGAAAAATCAGCCCTTAGCGGCGTTAATGTGGGAGAGGAAGATTTGTTTCAAACAGCAAATCTGATAGGGTGCAAGGTAGAAAAGCTTCCGATTATATATTTAGGTCTCCCTTTGGGAGGCTACCCTCGACAAAAGTCTTTTTGGCAACCAGTCATTGATCGAATTCACAAGAAACTTGAAAGGTGGAAAAGATATAACATCTCTAGAGGCGGAAGACAAACCTTATGCAACTCAGTTCTGGTTAGCCTTCCTACATACTACCTACTTTATTTTCTATACCTGAAAATGTGGCTGCCTCTTTGTTAAAGTGAGTTTTTGGAGTGAAGGAAAATGTCTGCAATACTGCTTGAAAGACAGGGGAAGCAGAAGATTGGTGTTCTATATTCTGGTTTGCTTATTAGTATTTTGTTGTTCGGAATTTTGGATTAGGAGGTTTTCTTTGTTTGATGTTTGTGAATTATATGTAACGTGACTCATTTTCTGAGGTTCACGGTTTGCTTATGTTGTAAGTTGTGTTTGAATTATCAATATAATAGAAACACTACATCAGTGTTCTATCAGGATGTCATCCTTGGAATGCAATGGCTGCACACGTTGGGGTAACTGAAGTGGATTAGCGGAAACTCACTTTATCTTTCATACAAAATGAAAAGAATGTTGTTATAAGGGGTGACCCGAGTTTGACAAAGACTAGAGTGAGTCTGTAACACATGATGGAGACATGGACACCATCTGATTAAGGTTTCTTGACAAAATGTCGAGCTATGGAGGGAGGAATGACATTTACCGAACTATATGGAATTGATGATGTTCCTACATTTCAAGAGTTACTACCAGCAGACAATTTTGGCTATCCTAAAAATCCAGCAACAAAGAAGTGGGAAGTGCTTGTTAGTTGGAAAGGAATACCACCTCATGAGGCTACATGGGAGAACTGTGATGATTTTACACAAAAGCTTCCTCATTTCCCACCTTGAGAACAAGGTGTCTTTGGAGAGGGAGAGTAATGATAGACCACCAATTGCAATACAATATAGCAGAAGAAAGACAAGTGGAATTGCACGTGCACAGGTGATGGAATTGGAGGAAGTGGAAACCACCTTAGTGGGGACAACAGTTAGTTACAGGGGGAGGTTAAAAGGGAGAGATGGAAGGAAAGATGGGGGTTGGTTAATCAGTTTCTGGAAGTGGAGGGGCTGTATTTTCTGGAGAGCAGAATTACAGAAGTTGTTCAGTTACTTTAATCTTAGAAAGTGTTTTCCATTATCCTAAACTACTTTTGATGTTTGAATGTTTTATTTTATACTTGGTTATTGTCTGTAATAGTACTTGTTTGTTCGGTGTTTTCAAGACTGGTTTGAGTATTGTATTCTGTAATAGTTTGGTTGCTTAATGAACAAATAAGAACCATTACTTGGTGTTCTATCAGCTTCTCAATCAAGCATACACATCTCAATAAGGTATTATACATGCAATCAAACAATCACAACATACATACCATTTACTCAAAACGACCTAAAACATGCTCAAAACGACCTAAAACGTGCTCAAAACGTGTCTAACTTTCACTGCAACTTTCAAAACGACCTAAAACAGCTTACGTGCAGGTTCGTAACTCATAACCTACGAAAAAAGTTCAAATATTGTGAAAAAAGCACTACAAGACCCAAAATGGCAACCAAGTGTGTAAGTGCAACAAACTTAGTTCAAACCAACCTAAAACGTGCTCAAAACGTGTCTAGGTATTACTTGAGTTTTCAAAACGACCTAGCAAATCCTAAGGGTAAGTTCGTAACTCATAATCTACCGAAAAGGTTGAAAAAAGCATTTCAAGACCAAAAATGACAACCATGTGTGTAAGTGCAACAAACTCAATCTAACCTAAAATGTATTCAAAACGTGTGTAAGTATCACTTGAATTTTCAAAACGACCCAGCAATGCTTAAGTGTAAGTTTGTAACTCACAACCTACCAAAATTTCAAAAAGTGTGAAAAAAGTACTTCAAGACCCAACATGTCAATCAAATGTGTTTAAAACTTAGTGTCAAACCAACCTAAAACGAGTTCAAAACGTGTCTAAGTATCACTTGAACTTTCAAAACGACCTAAAAAAGCTTACGTGTAGGTTCGTAACTCATAACCTACGAAAAAAGTTCAAATAGAGTGAAAAAAGCACTACAAGACCCAAAATGGCAACCAAGTGTGTAAGTGCAACAAACTTAGTTCAAACCAACCTAAAACATGCTCAAAACGTGTCTAGGTATTACTTGAGTTTTCAAAACGACTAGCAAATCCTAAGTGTAAGTTTAACTCATAATCTACCAAAAAGGTTGAAAAAAGCATTTCAAGACCAAAAATGACAACCAAGTGCAACAAACTCAATCTAACCTAAAATGTATTCAAAACGTGTGTAAGTATCACTTGAATTTTCAAAACGACCAAGCAATGCTTCAGTGTAAGTTTGTAACTCACAACCTACCAAAATTTCAAAAAGTATGAAAAAAGTACTTCAAGACCCAACATGTCAATCAAATGTGTGTAAAACTTAGTTTCAAACCAACCTAAAACGAGTTCAAAACGTGTCTAAGTTTCACTTGAACTTTCAAAACGACCTAACAAATATTCAATACAAGTTCATAAGTCATAACCTAGAAAAAGTTCAAAATTTTGAAAAAGACACTCCAAAACCCAAAATGTCAAGTGTGTAAGTGCAACGAACTTAGTTCTATACAAACCTAACAAGTATTCAAAACACGTATAAGTTTTCGAACACACCTAACAACGCTTAAGTGTAAGTTTATAACTCATAACTTACCAAAAATTTCAAAAAGTGTGAAAAAAAATCTTTCAAGACTCAAAATGGAAACCATGGCTGTATGCAAAACTAACTTAGTTTGTAACAACCTAAAAGGTGTTCAAAAAATGTTTAAGTATCACTCGAACTTTAAAAACGCCTAATAATGCTTTAGTGTTACTTCATAACTCATAACCTACCAAAAAGTTCAAAAAATGTAGAAAAAGCACTCCAAAATCCAAAATGGCAACCAAGTGTGTAAGTGCAACAAACTTAGTCTCAACTTTAAAATTAGTGCGAGTTGGGAAATGTATTAACTCAAGCATGATGTACAAACTTGAAACGACTTAAATATTTATTCACCATCACATAAAAACAGTAATTAAATATAGATAACATGTGTAAATAAAGGGAGAATCACCTTTCTAGCAGTAGCTTTAGAGTAAGACCAAACACCATCCTCCTACTTGTAAATCTGCTCGATTGTCTACTTTGTTCTACACTCGTCATTTCACCGTCTCAGGCCATCCATTGAATTGGCCACCCAGCCTTGGCATACAAGAGTATGTCTCAGCCTGTTAACAAATACCACTAAAACTAAGCAAGACTAAGAAAAAAGTTTTCAAAAAATTACCTAACTTTTAGGTCTTCATGTGACTTTTAAGTTCTTCTGTCTTCTCCTTCAACTCTTTGACAGATTGCTGAAATTATGTGTTTCTGCAATGTTTACCAGAACATGAAAGATTCATTACGAACATAAATACCATGAATACAGAGCATGAAGAAATAGTAAAACAGTCAATACAAGAAGAAAAAAGTTCACTTGAAAACGACCTAAAACAGTATCACTTGAACAAAATGTGTCTAAGTATCACTTGAACTTTCAAAACGACCTAAAACAGCTTACGTGTAGGTTCGTAACTCATAACCTACGAAAAAAGTTCAAATAGAGTGAAAAAAGCACTACAAGACCCAAAATGGTAACCAAGTGTGTAAGTGCAACAAACTTAGTTCAAACCAACCTAAAACGTGCTCAAAACGTGTCTAGGTATTACTTGAGTTTTCAAAAACGACCTAGCAAATCCTAAATGTAGGTTTGTAACTCATAATCTACCAAAAAGGTTGAAAAAAGCATTTCAAGACCAAAAATGACAACCAAGTGCAACAAACTCAATCTAACCTAAAATGTATTCAAAACGTGTGTACGTATCACTTAAACTTTCAAAACGACCAAACAATGCTTAAGTGTAAGTTTGTAACTCACAACCTACCAAAATTTCAAAAAGTGTAAAAAAAGCACTTCAAGACCCAAAACGGCAACGAAGTATGTAAGTGCAACGGACTTAGTTTCAAGCCATCCTAAAAAGAGTGCAAAACGTGTCTAAGATTTCAAACCGACCAAACAATACTCAAGCGTAAGTTCGTAACTCACAACCTAAAAAAATTTCAAAAAGTGTGAAAAAAAGTACTTCAAGACCCAACATTTCAATCAAATGTGTAAGTGCAACAAACTTAGTTTCAAACCAATGCAAAATGTGTTTAAAACGACCTAACAATCCTTAAGTGTAAGCTCGTAACTCACAAACTAACAAAAAAATCAAAATGCGTGAAAAATGCACTTTGAGACCTAACATGGCAACCAAGTATGCAAGTGAAACAAACTTAGTCTTAAACAAATCTAAAAAATTTCAAACCGTGTTTAAGTATCACTTGAACTTTCAGAACGACCTAAGAATGTTTATTTGTAAGTTCGTCACTCATAACCTACCAAAAAGTTCAAGAAGTATGGAAAAAAAGGAAACACTACACGACCCAAAATGGCAACCAAGTGCGCAACTGCAACAAAATTAGTTCCAAACCAACCTAAAAAGTGGTCAAGGCGTGTCTAAGTATCACTTGGACTTTCAAAACAACCTAACAAAATTTAAGTGTAAGTTGGTAACCCATAGCCTACCAAAAAGTTCAAAAAGTGTGAAAACGGCACTTCAAGACCGAAAATGGCAACCAATTGGATAAGGTCAACAAACTTAGTTTCAAACCAACCTAAACCGAGTTAAAAACGTGTCTAAGTATCACTTGAACTTTTAAAATTCCTAAAACAGCTTACGTGTAGGTTCGTAACTCATAACCTACGAAAAAAGTTCAAATATTGTGCAAAAAGCACTACAAGACCCAAAATGGCAACCAAGTGTGTAAGTGCAACAAACTTAGTTCAAACCAACCTAAAACATGCTCAAAACGTGTCTAGGTATTACTTGAGTTTTCAAAACGACCTAGCAAATCCTAAGTGTAAGTTTGAAACTCATAATCTACCAAAAAGGTTGAAAAAAGCATTTCAAGACCAAAAATGACAACCAAGTGCAACAAACTCAATCTAACCTAAAATGTATTCAAAACGTGTGTACGTATCACTTAAACTTTCAAAACGACCAAACAATGCTTAAGTGTAAGTTTGTAACTCACAACCTACCAAAATTTCAAAAAGTGTAAAAAAAGCACTTCAAGACCCAAAACGGCAACGAAGTATGTAAGTGCAACGGACTTAGTTTCAAGCCATCCTAAAAAGAGTGCAAAACGTGTCTAAGATTTCAAACCGACCAAACAATACTCAAGCGTAAGTTCGTAACTCACAACCTAAAAAAATTTCAAAAAGTGTGAAAAAAAGTACTTCAAGACCCAACATTTCAATCAAATGTGTAAGTGCAACAAACTTAGTTTCAAACCAATGCAAAATGTGTTTAAAACGACCTAACAATCCTTAAGTGTAAGCTCGTAACTCACAAACTAACAAAAAAATCAAAATGCGTGAAAAATGCACTTTGAGACCTAACATGGCAACCAAGTATGCAAGTGAAACAAACTTAGTCTTAAACAAATCTAAAAGAATTTCAAACCGTTTAAGTATCACTTGAACTTTCAGAACGACCTAAGAATGTTTATTTGTAAGTTCGTCACTCATAACCTACCAAAAAGTTCAAGAAGTATGGAAAAAAAGGAAACACTACACGACCCAAAATGGCAACCAAGTGCGCAACTGCAACAAAATTAGTTCCAAACCAACCTAAAAAGTGGTCAAGGCGTGTCTAAGTATCACTTGGACTTTCAAAACAACCTAACAAAATTTAAGTGTAAGTTGGTAACCCATAGCCTACCAAAAAGTTCAAAAAGTGTGAAAACGGCACTTCAAGACCGAAAATGGCAACCAATTGGATAAGGTCAACAAACTTAGTTTCAAACCAACCTAAACCGAGTTAAAAACGTGTCTAAGTATCACTTGAACTTTTAAAATTTCCTAAAACAGCTTACGTGTAGGTTCGTAACTCATAACCTACGAAAAAAGTTCAAATATTGTGCAAAAAGCACTACAAGACCCAAAATGGCAACCAAGTGTGTAAGTGCAACAAACTTAGTTCAAACCAACCTAAAACATGCTCAAAACGTGTCTAGGTATTACTTGAGTTTTCAAAACGACCTAGCAAATCCTAAGTGTAAGTTTGAAACTCATAATCTACCAAAAAGGTTGAAAAAAGCATTTCAAGACCAAAAATGACAACCAAGTGCAACAAACTCAATCTAACCTAAAATGTATTCAAAACGTGTGTACGTATCACTTAAACTTTCAAAACGACCAAACAATGCTTAAGTGTAAGTTTGTAACTCACAACCTACCAAAATTTCAAAAAGTGTAAAAAAAGCACTTCAAGACCCAAAACGGCAACGAAGTATGTAAGTGCAACGGACTTAGTTTCAAGCCATCCTAAAAAGAGTGCAAAACGTGTCTAAGATTTCAAACCGACCAAACAATACTCAAGCGTAAGTTCGTAACTCACAACCTAAAAAAATTTCAAAAAGTGTGAAAAAAAGTACTTCAAGACCCAACATTTCAATCAAATGTGTAAGTGCAACAAACTTAGTTTCAAACCAATGCAAAATGTGTTTAAAACGACCTAACAATCCTTAAGTGTAAGCTCGTAACTCACAAACTAACAAAAAAATCAAAATGCGTGAAAAATGCACTTTGAGACCTAACATGGCAACCAAGTATGCAAGTGAAACAAACTTAGTCTTAAACAAATCTAAAAGAATTTCAAACCGTGTTTAAGTATCACTTGAACTTTCAGAACGACCTAAGAATGTTTATTTGTAAGTTCGTCACTCATAACCTACCAAAAAGTTCAAGAAGTATGGAAAAAAAGGAAACACTACACGACCCAAAATGGCAACCAAGTGCGCAACTGCAACAAAATTAGTTCCAAACCAACCTAAAAAGTGGTCAAGGCGTGTCTAAGTATCACTTGGACTTTCAAAACAACCTAACAAAATTTAAGTGTAAGTTGGTAACCCATAGCCTACCAAAAAGTTCAAAAAGTGTGAAAACGGCACTTCAAGACCGAAAATGGCAACCAATTGGATAAGGTCAACAAACTTAGTTTCAAACCAACCTAAACCGAGTTAAAAACGTGTCTAAGTATCACTTGAACTTTTAAAATTTCCTAAAACAGCTTACGTGTAGGTTCGTAACTCATAACCTACGAAAAAAGTTCAAATATTGTGCAAAAAGCACTACAAGACCCAAAATGGCAACCAAGTGTGTAAGTGCAACAAACTTAGTTCAAACCAACCTAAAACATGCTCAAAACGTGTCTAGGTATTACTTGAGTTTTCAAAACGACCTAGCAAATCCTAAGTGTAAGTTTGAAACTCATAATCTACCAAAAAGGTTGAAAAAAGCATTTCAAGACCAAAAATGACAACCAAGTGCAACAAACTCAATCTAACCTAAAATGTATTCAAAACGTGTGTACGTATCACTTAAACTTTCAAAACGACCAAACAATGCTTAAGTGTAAGTTTGTAACTCACAACCTACCAAAATTTCAAAAAGTGTAAAAAAAGCACTTCAAGACCCAAAACGGCAACGAAGTATGTAAGTGCAACGGACTTAGTTTCAAGCCATCCTAAAAAGAGTGCAAAACGTGTCTAAGATTTCAAACCGACCAAACAATACTCAAGCGTAAGTTCGTAACTCACAACCTAAAAAAATTTCAAAAAGTGTGAAAAAAAGTACTTCAAGACCCAACATTTCAATCAAATGTGTAAGTGCAACAAACTTAGTTTCAAACCAATGCAAAATGTGTTTAAAACGACCTAACAATCCTTAAGTGTAAGCTCGTAACTCACAAACTAACAAAAAAATCAAAATGCGTGAAAAATGCACTTTGAGACCTAACATGGCAACCAAGTATGCAAGTGAAACAAACTTAGTCTTAAACAAATCTAAAAGAATTTCAAACCGTGTTTAAGTATCACTTGAACTTTCAGAACGACCTAAGAATGTTTATTTGTAAGTTCGTCACTCATAACCTACCAAAAAGTTCAAGAAGTATGGAAAAAAAGGAAACACTACACGACCCAAAATGGCAACCAAGTGCGCAACTGCAACAAAATTAGTTCCAAACCAACCTAAAAAGTGGTCAAGGCGTGTCTAAGTATCACTTGGACTTTCAAAACAACCTAACAAAATTTAAGTGTAAGTTGGTAACCCATAGCCTACCAAAATGTTCAAAAAGTGTGAAAACGGCACTTCAAGACCGAAAATGGCAACCAATTGGATAAGGTCAACAAACTTAGTTTCAAACCAACCTAAACCGAGTTAAAAACGTGTCTAAGTATCACTTGAACTTTTAAAATGTCCTAAAACAGCTTACGTGTAGGTTCGTAACTCATAACCTACGAAAAAAGTTCAAATATTGTGCAAAAAGCACTACAAGACCCAAAATGGCAACCAAGTGTGTAAGTGCAACAAACTTAGTTCAAACCAACCTAAAATGTGCTCAAAACGTGTCTAGGTATTACTTGAGTTTTCAAAACGACCTAGCAAATCCTAAGTGTAAGTTTGAAACTCATAATCTACCAAAAAGGTTGAAAAAAGCATTTCAAGACCAAAAATGACAACCAAGTGCAACAAACTCAATCTAACCTAAAATGTATTCAAAACGTGTGTAAGTATCACTTGAATTTTCAAAACGACCCAGCAATGCTTAAGTGTAAGTTTGTAACTCACAACCTACCAAAATTTCAAAAAGTGTGAAAAAAGTACTTCAAGACCCAACATGTCAATCAAATGTGTTTAAAACTTAGTGTCAAACCAACCTAAAACGAGTTCAAAACGTGCCTAAGTATCACTTGAACTTTCAAAACGACCTAAAAAAGCTTACGTGTAGGTTTGTAACTCATAACCTACGAAAAAAGTTCAAATAGTGTGAAAAAAGCACTACAAGACCCAAAATGGTAACCAAGTGTGTAAGTGCAACAAACTTAGTTCAAACCAACCTAAAACGTGCTCAAAACGTGTCTAGGTATTACTTAAGTTTTCAAAACGACCTAGCAAATCCTAAGTGTAAGTTCGTAACTCATAATCTACCAAAAAGGTTGAACAAACAACTATGGCTGTCTCATCACGCTTCATGTTATCCAATTATACTACAAGATTAACAAAGCCATGCCATGCGAATAATAAGGAATGTCGTGATAACCTTAAATAAACCATACTGCACGTCAAAGGCTGCCCGTGTAATGTTCTCCATGACATCTTTAAAAATACCACCACCATCAATTCCTGCCTCCTCAACTCCAAATTCATTAACAAAAGACACACGTATCTGCATGCAGAAAAGTGAAGCAATTGACCCAACACAAACAAGAAAAAACTAATAAACAATTACAAGTAACTCTGCAACTATAGGATGCAGAAGAGGGAAGGGGTCGTTTTCACGAGGGCAAAGAAAAAGATAGAAAAAAGTAAGATAACAATTTCATTTTTCATAAATCATGGAAGTCTGAAATTACCGATCCTCGAAGATCAACTTCAGACAATGCACTCATCTGACTGAAAGCATCTTCCAGTATATGATTTCGTCGAATTCTAAACCGGTTTCTAGCAAAAACAGCAAGAGATCCATTCCTTTGCCTAGCTGCTGCTAGTTGTGTCTGTGAAATGAGTTATAGAGAAAGTAACCATAAATAAAAAAATATCTTACATATTTCTATAACTAACAGTCATCCAAGAAATTCAATATTGTGGATAAGGAAACCAAAAAAATAACTTGCTTACAGTGAAAATCTTAACCCTGCTAGTAAACGGTACTAAAAAGGGAACTCGCTTGTGTATATCATTTGCTCTGGTATTTTCTATCACTGCCTACAAAGAAACAAGGCCAAGTAAATAATTAGAATTACGATCAGATAGCAGGTCGTTAGAACCAAAACATTCATTGAGAACAATTACCTGAGAAATGAAATAATCATTCATCGCGTCAGCATGGAAGTCACTGGGTGGTGTAAACTGCCGTCTATTGTTCCAGTCTTGCAACTACAACGAGACAATTTAATCTTAGTAGATCGACAAAATGATGCATGGATAAACCATCCTTGACTTTGGTTTGAAGCTTGCATGGATAAACCTTTTCATTCATTTTTCATTGATTATTCATCATTGTTCCTGAAAATCAAAGGAAATTCTCTCAATTTTATATATTACTAAAATTAGGATACATATAAGTCTTAACTAGTCTCATAGCACCCTCCATTCATCTTCCCCTACACTGGCTATGGTATCAAAATGCTCAATTAAGTAATATGTCTACTAACGAACTTGAAAACAAAACACATCACACTAAAAAACACAAACATCCCTTTAACCCAACAGAAGCAGCTCTTTTTACCCTTGCACTCACTATCACATTACTATCATGCCAAATCTTACTTGTACACAGGACAAAAAACAGCCAAAGGTAATAGCCAACCAGGTGCATCTCCTGATAAATATGCCAATTTCTCTGAAAAGGATGACCATTTTTTATTCTCGTGGCACTTTTTAATAAAACTCCAGAGTACTGGAACTAACTCCATTCTGTATGCTAGAATAGTCATAATTTTTTATGTCCCACACCAAGTTGTACTTAAAAAGATCTTTTCAAAAAAAATCTATAGAGTTTTTTTTTCTTTTTTAAATGAAGTACATGCATGTTATGTTTCTCGTTATTGAGAAAACATGACCTTTAAACCATTACTAACGCCATTATATCCAAACAGCAAGGTACACAAACCTAGTAGAGGATGACACATGCAACTTTGTCCATTGGGTAGAGAGAGGTGTGAAATGTGAATGTCCGCCACAGTAAAGGAAGAGTAAGAATTTGAGAGGAGAAACTCCAATTGGGATCAACACGTGGGCAACAACATGGCTTCTTACCAACATGAGAACTCAAAAGAGACAGCAGATGTTCTAGAGAAGCCATTGAACTCTTGGAATGTGAATCTGCACTTTCCTGCAATAGTTTGAGTGTGAATTAGTTCTCTGACAACACCTGCAGAGGATAATCCACGGCAAAACAGAATGTCTATAAAAAAAACCACTTGCAAGTAGAAAAAAAAGGAAGTACATTTATACCTTCCCTGTCAAAGTGATATCCCTAATCAACGCATATGCATTTCTTTCCAGGAAGTAACCAACAATTTTACAAACCCATGGGAGTTCAGGTTGTAATAAGAAAATAATTGTGTCTAACAATAGAGTTGCAGGTGTGTTAGAGTTCACAGGTGCAGCCAAAAGTTGATTCCTCAATTGGTTTCTATCAAGAACAACATCAAGTAAGAATAATTCAGAGGAAAAATAAAGACAACTTATCATATATATAAATAAGATTAGTCTGAATTCGTTAGCTGAAGGTAAAAAAACCTTTATGTCAATTATATATATCTGAACAAAATCTAAGAAATATATCACTTTTCAACAAAAGAAATATATCATATACAATTAAAGGATCATAGCATAGAAAGCCAACAAAATCAACAATGATAGATCAAACATCTGTTTTTCCATTCAAAACGTTAAAAAGGACAAGTTTTTAATAAGGAATGTTGAAATGGAAAAACTAATTACCTATTATGGTGTACAGTCTGGATGCAAGCATATGCAAATTTCTTAACTCTCTAATCCACTAAGGCCTTGTTAAGTACATAATCCTTGCTAGCGAAAATGCTCAACATATCCCCTATATATGTAAGAGAGAGAAAGGTAAGAAAGTACTAACACTAAGAGATATGTGCTATCAATTAGAACACTTTAAGATGATATTATCAATTAGAAAACCAAGCATAAAGCAACATAAGGGAAAATAACAAACAAGGGCACCACAGTGGTTCAGAAACCAATCAATATTTTCATTTGTCACTTTTATAATAATTTCACAAGGGAAAATCCTCATAACAAGCCTCGTTTTCCCCCTACTATGGAACAGGGAGGATTCCTCCTCTTTTCAAAGCCCTCGTCAAACTCAATGCTAAGTTTGACTGCTCCCTTCGGAGTGACAACAAGCCTTGTTTTCCCCCTAATGTGGATCGGGGAGGATTCCTCCTCTTTTCAAAGCCCTCATCAAACTCGATGCTAAGTTTAGAACGCTAAGAGTAGGTGGTTTGGTTTTGGTTAGGCCAAAAGTAAAGTTTTATGCTAAAAGCTCTGATAGTTAGGGAACTCAACACATTCTACTTGACCGAACCAAGTTGGATCTTTGCTTTTTTATGGGATTTTTCTAATGTATATTGCATGTGTTGTTTGTTTTTTTATAGCTCTTGATTGTCTAACCTTTTTACATTTGGCATTTGCATGTCTCTCTTTTGTTTCTTTGGTATGCAATGTGGTAACAAGGTCTTGCTAGAACCGGTGGGCTAACCTTTCTATGGTTCTAAACTTAGTTTCTAAGTTTGACTGCTCCCTTCGGAGTGACAACAAGCCTCGTTTTCCCCCTACTATGGAACGGGGAGGATTCCTCCTCTTTTCAAAGCCCTCGTCAAACTCAATGCTAAGTTTGACTGCTCCCTTCGGAGTGACAACAAGCCTTGTTTTCCCCCTAATGTGGATCGGGGAGGATTCCTCCTCTTTTCAAAGCCCTCATCAAACTCGATGCTAAGTTTAGAACGCTAAGAGTAGGTGGTTTGGTTTTGGTTAGGCCAAAAGTAAAGTTTTCTGCTAAAAGCTCTGATAGTTAGGGAACTCAACACATTCTACTTGACCGAACCAAGTTGGATCTTTGCTTTTTTATGGGATTTTTCTAATGTATATTGCATGTGTTGTTTGATTTTTTATAGCTCTTGATTGTCTAACCTTTTTACGTTTTGCATTTGCATGTCTCTCTTTTGTTTCTTTGGTATGCAATGTGGTAACAAGGTCTTGCTAGAACCGGTGGGCTAACCTTTCTATGGTTCTAAACTTAGTTTCTAAGTTTGACTGCTCCCTTCGGAGTGACAACAAGCCTCGTTTTCCCCCTACTATGGAACGGGGAGGATTCCTCCTCTTTTCAAAGCCCTCGTCAAACTCAATGCTAAGTTTGACTGCTCCCTTCGGAGTGACAACAAGCCTTGTTTTCCCCCTAATGTGGATCGGGGAGGATTCCTCCTCTTTTCAAAGCCCTCATCAAACTCGATGCTAAGTTTAGAACGCTAAGAGTAGGTGGTTTGGTTTTGGTTAGGCCAAAAGTAAAGTTTTCTGCTAAAAGCTCTGATAGTTAGGGAACTCAACACATTCTACTTGACCGAACCAAGTTGGCTCTTTGTTTTTTTATGGGATTTTTCTAATGTATATTGCATGTGTTGTTTGTTTTTTTATAGCTCTTGATTGTCTAACCTTTTTACGTTTTGCATTTGCATGTCTCTCTTTTGTTTCTTTGGTATGCAATGTGGTAACAAGGTCTTGCTAGAACCGGTGGGCTAACCTTTCTATGGTTCTAAACTTAGTTTCTAAGTTTGACTGCTCCCTTCGGAGTGACAACAAGCCTCGTTTTCCCCCTACTATGGAACGGGGAGGATTCCTCCTCTTTTCAAAGCCCTCGTCAAACTCAATGCTAAGTTTGACTGCTCCCTTCGAAGTGACAACAAGCCTTGTTTTCCCCCTAATGTGGATCGGGGAGGATTCCTCCTCTTTTCAAAGCCCTCATCAAACTCGATGCTATGTTTAGAACGCTAAGAGTAGGTAGTCTGGTTTTGGTTAGACCAAAAGTGAAGTTTTCCCCCATTTTTTATGGGCTTTTTCTAATGTATATTGGATATGTTGTTTGATTTTTTTTATAGCTCTTGATTGTCTTACTGTTTTATATTTTGCATTGTCAACTTTCTCTTTTCTTTCTTTGGTATGCAATGTGGTAACAAGGTCTTGCTAGAACCGGTGGGCTAACCTTTCTATGGTTCTAAACTTAGTTTCTAAGTTTGACTGCTCCCTTCGGAGTGACAACAAGCCTCGTTTTCCCCCTACTATGGAACGGGGAGGATTCCTCCTCTTTTCAAAGCCCTCGTCAAACTCAATGCTAAGTTTGACTGCTCCCTTCGGAGTGACAACAAGCCTTGTTTTCCCCCTAATGTGGATCGGGGAGGATTCCTCCTCTTTTCAAAGCCCTCATCAAACTCGATGCTAAGTTTAGAACGCTAAGAGTAGGTGGTTTGGTTTTGGTTAGGCCAAAAGTAAAGTTTTCTGCTAAAAGCTCTGATAGTTAGGGAACTCAACACATTCTACTTGACCGAACCAAGTTGGCTCTTTGTTTTTTTATGGGATTTTTCTAATGTATATTGCATGTGTTGTTTGTTTTTTTATAGCTCTTGATTGTCTAACCTTTGTACGTTTTGCTTTCGCAAGTCTCTCTTTTGTTTCTTTGGTATGCAATGTGGTAACAAGGTCTTGCTAGAACCGGTGGGCTAACCTTTCTATGGTTCTAAACTTAGTTTCTAAGTTTGACTGCTCCCTTCGGAGTGACAACAAGCCTCGTTTTCCCCCTACTATGGAACGGGGAGGATTCCTCCTCTTTTCAAAGCCCTCGTCAAACTCAATGCTAGGTTTGACTGCTCCCTTCGGAGTGACAACAAGCCTTGTTTTCCCCCTAATGTGGATCGGGGAGGATTCCTCCTCTTTTCAAAGCCCTCATCAAACTCGATGCTAAGTTTAGAACGCTAAGAGTAGGTGGTTTGGTTTTGGTTAGGCCAAAAGTAAAGTTTTCTGCTAAAAGCTCTAATAGTTAGGGAACTCAACACATTCTACTTGACCGAACCAAGTTGGCTCTTTGTTTTTTTATGGGATTTTTCTAATGTATATTACATGGGTTGTTTGTTTTTTTATAGCTCTAGATTGTCTCAGCTTTTTACGTTTTGCATTTGCAAGTCTCTCTTTTGTTTCTTTGGTATGCAATGTGGTAACAAGGTCTTGCTAGAACCGGTGGGCTAACCTTTCTATGGTTCTAAACTTAGTTTCTAAGTTTGACTGCTCCCTTCGGAGTGACAACAAGCCTCGTTTTCCCCCTACTATGGAACGGGGAGGATTCCTCCTCTTTTCAAAGCCCTCGTCAAACTCAATGCTAAGTTTGACTGCTCCCTTCGGAGTGACAACAAGCCTTGTTTTCCCCCTAATGTGGATCGGGGAGGATTCCTCCTCTTTTCAAAGCCCTCATCAAACTCGATGCTAAGTTTAGAACGCTAAGAGTAGGTGGTTTGGTTTTGGTTAGGCCAAAAGTAAAGTTTTCTGCTAAAAGCTCTGATAGTTAGGGAACTCAACACATTCTACTTGACCGAACCAAGTTGGCTCTTTGTTTTTTTATGGATTTTTCTAATGTATATTGCATGTGTTGTTTGTTTTTTTATAGCTCTTGATTGTCTCACCTTTTTACGTTTTGCATTTGCAAGTCTCTCTTTTGTTTCTTTGGTATGCAATGTGGTAACAAGGTCTTGCTAGAACCGGTGGGCTAACCTTTCTATGGTTCTAAACTTAGTTTCTAAGTTTGACTGCTCCCTTCGGAGTGACAACAAGCCTCGTTTTCCCCCTACTATGGAACGGGGAGGATTCCTCCTCTTTTCAAAGCCCTCGTCAAACTCAATGCTAAGTTGACTGCTCCCTTCGGAGTGACAACAAGCCTTGTTTTCCCCCTAATGTGGATCGGGGAGGATTCCTCCTCTTTTCAAAGCCCTCATCAAACTCGATGCTATGTTTAGAACGCTAAGAGTAGGTAGTCTGGTTTTGGTTAGGCCAAAAGTGAAGTTTTCCCCCATTTTTTATGGGCTTTTTCTAATGTATATTGGATATGTTGTTTGATTTTTTTTATAGCTCTTGATTGTCTTACTGTTTTATATTTTGCATTGTCAAGTTTCTCTTTTCTTTCTTTGGTATGCAATGTGGTAACTAGGCCTTGCTAGAACCGGTGGGCTAACCTTTCTATGGTTCTACATTTAGTTACTAATTAAGTTTGATTGCTCCCTTCGAAGTGACAATAAGTTTTGTTAATGTCGACCCTTTTCTAAAGGGATTTAGTTCATTGTGGCTAGACAAGAGGCTTCTAACTCATGTTTGACAAGACAAATTTGTTAAAACCATCCCAGTTTCTAAAGAGTGCCTCCTATCCTTTTTTACTCTATCTAGGCTAGGTTTGGACTAAGTGCATCATAGGTAAGTCACGACAAAGCAACAAAGGAAGACAAAGCTAGAAAAGTATCCATGCACTTATTTATTATACATGCAATCAAGCATTCACAACACACATACCATTTTCTCAATCATGCATTCACATCTCAATAAGAAATAGCTAAAAGGAGCTTAAAACAAAAAAGACAGCAGCTTATGCTCAAATTTCAGCACATATACTCATCAAAATTCAGAATTTCACATCATAAACCCGAGCTCAGTGCTCAAGGGTTGCCAATCATGCTTTTTATGCAAGATCTAATTAAGCTAAGAAGGTATAATGCTCATTATTGTATGGAAAGAATTCTGAAAAATTTTGAAATTTGGGCAAAATTTGAACCCCCAAGTTTACACTAAACATGCAAGCTAAGCAAGCTATTACCCACACCCACTCAAAAAATTGCTTTTTCTGTCCTAAAAGCTTTTGAAAATCAAAGTAAATGGAGAAAAATAAGGGGGGAACTTTGGACTCCCCTGGAAGGATCGACATCCATGACTTTGGTTTGAAGCTTGCATGGATAAACCTTTTCATTCCTTTTTCATTGATTATTCATCCTTGTTCCTGAAAATCAAAGGAAATTCTCTCAATTTTATATATTACTAAAATTAGGATACATATAAGTCTTAACTAGTCTAATAGCACCCTCCATTCATCTTCCCCTACACTGGCTATGGTATCAAAATTTTCAATTAAGTAATACGTCTACTAACGAACTTGAAAACAAAACACATCACACTAAAAAACACAAACATCACTTTAACCCAACAGAAGCAACTCTTTTTACCCTTGCACTCACTATCACATTACTATCATGTTTGTCAACTGTCAAACTAACTCTTTTAAGTTATTTAGTGTGACTACAAAGTTATGAACACCATAATCTTAATTAAAACCTTTTAATAAATAAATGCGAAGTTACTACTCAAGAATGGCAAGGAATTCAAAAAACATGACAGCTATCCTAATTGGTTGAAAATGAGAAAAAGAAAGTTAGCCAGACAACCTGTTTGGACTACAAAGCCAGCAGATATGATTCCTCAAATTTGACCATTCACTCTCCATACTCTACAAGTCTTCAAGCACATGATGCTGCCTACTTTCAGATGAGCAACATCATTCCGATCTTAACAGTCAGAAGAGCAAATCAAATCAATCCTAGCATATTCACAAATCACAACTAAAAAGTACAAACATTACAAAATAAAACATGCAGCGATATCAACAAGCATTCTGATAAATAATTAGCCAATTAATTGACATTACAAAATAAATAAAGAAAAACAAGCATTCTGATATTTTTCTATTTGTGCGGGCAGCCGATGTTCACAAAACAGCGTTTCGAACCCACGAGGGGCCCTATGAATTCCTTGTGATGCTGTTTGGGTTGAAACGCTCCGGCAACATTCCAATCAATCATGAGTGATGTTCTTCGCCCATATTTACGCAAGTTTGTTTTGGTTTTCTTTGATGACATCTTAATTTACAGCAAGTCCTTGGACGAGCATTTGCACCAATTGGCAATGGTTTTGGAAACTCTAGTAGCTCATCAACTGGTAGCCAACTTTAAAAAATGCCAATTTGCGGTTGACAAAATTGAATACTTGGGCCATGTTATTTCTTCAGAGGGGGTGGCAGCGGATCCAACAAAAATAGAAGCGATGGTTAAATGGCCAGCACCCAAGAACGTGAAGGAGCTAGGTGGGTTTTTTGGGGCTAACGGGGTATTATCGGAAATTCGTTGCAAACTACGGTTCTATTGTGCTGCCCCCTTGACACAACTGTTAAAAAAAGGTAACTTTAAGTGGAATGAGACGACCGAGAACGCATTTCAGCAGTTAAAAGTCAGCAATGATGTCTGTCCCGATGCTAGGTATTCCTGATTTTTCACAAAGTTTTGTGCTGGAAACTGATGCTTCGGGTGTGGGTATTGGGGCTGTCCTAATGCAAAATCAACGACCAGTGGCCTTTTTCAGTCAAGCTTTACCTATTACCCATAGGTTTAAGGCTGTTTATGAACGGGAGCTTATGGCAATAGTGCTGGCTGTTCAAAAATGGCGACCATATCTATTGGGTAAGCCTTTTGTGGTGCGTACAGATCAGAAAAGTTTGAAGTTTCTTCTTGAACAACGGGCTATCGGGGAGAATATCAGAGATGGATCGCTAAACTATTGGGGTATGATTTTGTGATTGAGTACAAGAAAGGATTGGAAAACAAAGCGGCCGATGCCTTATAGAGATTACCACCGGTATTTGAATTGGGCCTCGTAAGTATTGTGGGCGGCTAAACCCTTCGTTTTCATCGATCAAGTGGCTGGAAATGAATCTCTTAACAATATTCGATATCCTTGATAAATGGACAGCAGCTCCAGATGGATATTCGCTACAAGGAGGAGGATTCACCTATATTACTTTATTATTAGCTGAGTTCCATAACAGCCAGATAGGGGGACATCATGGTGCATTGAAAACATATCAAAGGCTAGCAAGGGAGGTATATTGGCGAGGTATGACAGCCCATATCCGCACCTATGTTGCTGAATGTTCCGTGTGTCAACAAGCCAAATACTTGTCTTTAACTCAGGCTGGTTTCCTTCAAGCATTACCCATTCCGGACCGTGTGTGGGAAGATATTAGTATGGATTTTATTGAGGGCCTCCCCAAATCCGAGGGTTATGATGTTATATTGGTAGTTGCGGATCTTCTTTCCAAGTATGCACATTTCATCCCCTTGAAACATCCATTTGGTGCAAAAGTGGTTGCTGCTGTTTTTATGCGAGAGATTATTCGTTTGCATGGATGCCCCTGAAGTATAGTGTCGGATCGTGATCGTATTTTCACAAGTCTATTATGGGAAGAGTTGTGGAGGTTGTTGGAAACTCAGTTGAGATGAAGCACCACTTACCACCCCCAAACAGATGGTCAAACGGAAGTTGTCAATCGAGGGGTGGAGACGTATCTAGGGTGTTTTTCTATGAACACACCTAAACAATGGGTTAAATGGCTAGCTTGGGCTGAATTAAGCTATAATACAACAGTCCGTACAGCCACATTGATGACCCCCTTCGAGGCCCTCTATGGGCAACCACCCCCCTCTATATTACCATATGTGAAGGGCTCGAGCCGGGTGAATGATGAAGTAGACCATTTGATGAAAGAAAGAGATGAAAGAAAGAGATGAAATTTTGGGCGTTTTGAAGGCCAATTTACTGAAAGCACAGCAGCGAATGGTCAAATATGCTAATGCTAAAAGACGGGAGGTGCAGTTTGAGGTTCATGATTGGGTTTATGTGAAGTTACGCCCTTACCGACAGTCCTCTCTCAGCCGTTTTAAGCACTCCAAATTAGCCCCAAGATTCATTGGTTCATTTATGATCGTGGCACGAATTCGTTTCGTTGCATACCGTTTGGCCCTTCCCAAGGAATCGCTTATACCCGGTCTTTCATGTTTCTGTTCTTCGCAAGGTCGTGGGTTCAAACAGGCCATTATTCCCAATTTCAAAAGATTTGGCTGCTGATTTGTCTATGCAAGTGTCTCCGGTAGAAGTATTGGGAGTTCGCAAAACAATAGAAAAGGAGGACAACTTAGAAGTTTTGATCCGTTGGAGTGAGGGGACACTTGAAAGTGCAACGTGGGAACAAGCTGCTCTTATTCAAGAAACAGTTTCCTGAATTCCACCTTGAGGACAAGGTGGCTATTTGGGGGCGGGTAATGATAGACCTCCCATAGTAAAGGTGTATTCCCGTAGAGACAAGAATAGGAAGAAGAAAGAATGATTGAGAGTTAGTTGGTATTTTTCTATTTGTGTGGGCCCTTAGGAATGTGTTTGTTAGAGTGGGGCCAAGTATTTTGTTATTTCTCTAAGCAATTACTTAAGTTTCTTGAGTGGAAGGGTATGGGTATCTTGATTTTGGTATAGACTCTCATTAGAGAAGTGTGTAGAGATTGGGGAGCTCTCAAATCCTCCCCCACAGTTGATAAATAAAATTTTGGCTAAAGCCTTGACAAAAGCTAATGTAGAACATCCCCCTTCTTTATGTTTCTTGAGTTTTATCCTAGAGGAGGTGTTTGAATTACCATTTTTATAGTTTAGGATTAGTTATTTGAATTAACAATTTTGTATCTTGAGTTAGTTATAAGTAAACTAACTCAACCCCAAGTTAGTTTAACAACTCTTGTAATCTCCAGCCTATAAAAAGGCTTCTCATTTTCATTAATAAATGATAAAAAAAAAGGCATTATACATAAAGATTTCCTAGCTTTGCAATTACAGCATCAAAAGCAATGTACAGTTCAGATGAGACTTTATTCCAGTATAGAGTAGCTCTGTAATTGCAGATCAAGAAAGTGAATGTAGCATGGAAATCCCAAATTCAACATTTGGAAGTTAGCAATTGACAATCTCATTAGTAGGCAGTGCACCCATAATAAAATGTAAGATTTTTAGAACCCTAAAAATTCAAGTAACTTGCAACTAGTCATTGTCATGACCATCAATACTACGATTAGTGGATCAGCACAAAATACAAAACAGTAAGACAGTAAATCTTTAAAAACCTTACTTCTGTTTTAACTTGCTCAAGAAGAATGTTGCAAAAAGTATATCAACAAAGTTCCTTCAAACATGACCTACAGGAAGAAGGGTAAAACAACAACATCCTGTCAAAAATCATTTAATGTGATTGAGATCTTTTAGCATGACTGCTTGAGAACTTTTAGCACAACCGGGCAGCAACTTCAATAACAGAAAAACATGCATAATGTAGGAAGACAGCAGATTTCAAATTATGACATTGTATTTATGAATGTCAGGCGATACATTAATGTTCCAAAATTCAACCAAAGTATGGGTGAAAGATATATAAGAATCTTCCATGATAAGGCCAAGACCAGGATATCCTTATCCAAAAAAAGAAAAAACTAATCAACCAAAGTAAATTCCATGTATGATTGGGAATTATGGCCATACCTTTGCCAAAAGAACTTCGAGGAAATGGAAAAACTGGAGATGTTGCTCATGTATCATTCCCGAACCAGGATTGGGGTAGAGCAAATGGTCAGCAATTTGCTGGATTACCAAGCAGAAAATAACTTATATTAGAAAAAATGAACAATACATACCCACATATTACTGAAATTTTATGAAATAGATTTCAAGCAACCAATTTTTATATTGAAATGTGATCTCACAACTATTTTTATTTTGAAAAGCGATTTCAAACAACTATGGCTGTCTCATCACGCTTCATGTTATCCAATAATACTACAGGATTAACAAAGCCATGCCATGCTAATAATAAGGAATGTCGTGATAACCTTAAATAAACCATACTGCACGTCAAAGGCTGCCGTGTAATGTTCTCCATGACATCTTTAAAAATACCACCACCATCAATTCCTGCCTCCTCAACTCCAAATTCATTAACAAAAGACACACGTATCTGCATGCAGAAAAGTGAAGCAATTGACCCAACACAAACAAGAAAAAACTAATAAACAATTACAAGTAACTCTGCAACTATAGGATGCAGAAGAGGGAAGGGGTCGTTTTCACGAGGGCAAAGAAAAAGATAGAAAAAAGTAAGATAACAATTTCATTTTTCATAAATCATGGAAGTCTGAAATTACCGATCCTCGAAGATCAACTTCAGACAATGCACTCATCTGACTGAAAGCATCTTCCAATATATGATTTCGTCGAATTCTAAACCGGTTTCTGGCAAAAACAGCAAGAGATCCATTCCTTTGCCTAGCTGCTGCTAGTTGTGTCTGTGAAATGAGTTATAGAGAAAGTAACCATAAATAAAAAATATCTTACATATTTCTATAACTAACAGTCATCCAAGAAATTCAATATTGTGGATAAGGAAACCAAAAAAATAACTTGCTTACAGTGAAAATCTTAACCCTGCTAGTAAGCGGTACTAAAAAGGGAACTCGCTTGTGTATATCATTTGCTCTGGTATTTTCTATCACTGCCTACAAAGAAACAAGGCCAAGTAAATAATTAGAATTACGATCAGATAGCAGGTCGTTAGAACCAAAACATTCATTGAGAACAATTACCTGAGAAATGAAATAATCATTCATCGCGTCAGCATGGAAGTCACTGGGTGGTGTAAACTGCCGTCTATTGTTCCAGTCTTGCAACTACAACGAGACAATTTAATCTTAGTAGATCGACAAAATGATGCATGGATAAACAATCTTGGAACTTTGGACTCCCCTGGAAGGATCGACATCCTTGACTTTGGTTTGAAGCTTGCATGGATAAACCTTTTCATTCATTTTTCATTGATTATTCATCCTTGTTCCTGAAAATCAAAGGAAATTCTCTCAATTTTATATATTACTAAAATTAGGATACATATAAGTCTTAACTAGTCTCATAGCACCCTCCATTCATCTTCCCCTACACTGGCTATGGTATCAAAATGCTCAATTAAGTAATACGTCTACTAACGAACTTGAAAACAAAACACATCACACTAAAAAACACAAACATCCCTTTAACCCAACAGAAGCAGCTCTTTTTACCCTTGCACTCACTATCACATTACTATCATGTTTGTCAACTGTCAAACTAACTCTTTTAAGTTATTTAGTGTGACACTACAAAGTTATGAACACCATAATCTTAATTAAAACCTTTTAATAAACAAATGCCAAGTTACTACTCAAGAATGGCAAGGAATTCAAAAAACATGACAGCTATCCTAATTGGTTGAAAATGAGAAAAAGAAAGTTAGCCAGACAACCTGTTTGGACTACAAAGCCAGCAGATACGATTCCTCAAATTTGACCATTCACTCTCCATACTCCACAAGTCTTCAAGCACATGATGCTGCCTTCTTTCAGATGAGCAACATCATTCCGATCTTAACAGTCAGAAGAGCAAATCAAATCAATCCTAGCATATTCACAAATCACAACTAAAAAGTACAAACATTACAAAATAAAACATGCAGCGATATCAACAAGCATTCTGATAAATAATTAGCCAACTAATTGACATTACAAAATAAATAAAAAAAATCATTGGAAAGATCACTGCTTAAATGAAATTTGAAATATCTCCCAATAGTTTTGATCGGTTACCCGAGTTGTGAGAGTGATCGGTTGATATTGCGTGCTTCCTTCAAGCGCTCCCCAGCTGCACCTGTTAGCTTCTGCCTCCGGAACCAGCTACTTAAACCATCTGCCAGTCTCTGCACAATAAAATGATTATGAGCCTAAATTTTACAAGTACCAGTCCGTTGAATATAGAAACGTGATACTCATGCTTTTCCATCCTAAACAACAGAACTATCTGCACTTCGATTTACAAATTCATTGCCTTTTTCCGACAGTGCTCACAACTGTTAGTTGTTACAGGTATACTTCTTTTATTTATTTATTTATTTTTACTAAATTCAGTAATACCATATTCCAGATATTAGCAACATTATTTTAGCATTACCTTGGATCGGGATTGCAGGTAAAAGCAGTATGTGATAGCGAACTCTCAGGAACGGTCGGGTTAGAAGAGGGAGGCCTAGGTGGAAGCGGGCTCTTCAGGATTTGGAATCGAAAACCGATCTGACGGTGGAGAATTTTCTTTGGAAGACTTGGGTTTCCGAGGGGGTCTGCGGCCCTTGATTTCGGCACCGTTAAGGCTAGAAGAAGAAGAAAGTGGTGGATCGACGAGATGGGTATGTCGCAAGATAGAGTTTCTTGGCTGCTTCACGTTAGAGAGGAAGAGCGAAATTTTGGAGGTATAGGAAGAGCGAAACGGAATTTGAGAGATAGGAAATCGCAGGGTTTGAGGAAGACGAAGAAGAGAAGGGGAGATGAGAGGCAGAGTAAACCGATGGAGAAGAAAAAGGGGAAAGAAATTTGAAATAAAAGAGACCGTTGAGGTTGAAGAAGAGGGAAAGAAAATTGACCGTGGAGGAGAGTTATTTAATTTTTGGATTAAATATTTTGTATGAAAATTAAAAAAGAAAAAGTTAAAAGGCAAATATTTTCTACTTTTTTTTATTATTTTATTCTATGAAAATTCAATAATAAAAAAGCATCTATATTTGCTTTTGGTATGGTTCACATTTTTATTTATTTGACAAAAATCTAACTAAATTATCATTCATTTTGACCTAATATTGCAAATATAAATTTATATTTTGCATCTTAACTACTCTTTGGCATTTATAATATCATTGTTCCACACCTCAATTTTTTTATTGTTGTCAAAAATAAACCTAATCCAAAATGAATTAGCAAATTAGGGAATAAATGTAATCATTGTTTTTGGGAGTTTGAGTTCGACCGTGATTATTGTTGATATAATTTTCACTTAGACATGACATTTTGCTATTTTAGCAATTTAAATTTAAAATTTTCTTTTATCAAAAGTAAACCTCTTGTTTTAATGTTTTTCTGGTCATCCCTTTTAAATACAACTAATGACAAATGAATATAACAATTAAGAAATTCGTAGATATATAACAACATTTTAAACTAATTGCTGCAGTTATTTTAAATCACATATGTCATTCGCTTATAAGCCATAAGAGTCTATTAACGATATAAATCTATCACAAATATATTTTGCTACATTTACAATTTTTAAAAGATATTGTTATATACTTAATTATTATTCATAAAATTGCTAATCCATTATACTTACCCTAAGTTAAATGAATAATGTCAAAAGTAAGTTTACTACGAAGGTAATTTGTGTGACCCTTTTATCCTAACGTAGGAAGTTTGTTCCACTCCATACCATTATTGAACTAAGAAGATTAAGTGTGTATTAGTATGTTTAAACAAGTATAATTATAGCAAATTCTATGAGTGATATATTTATATTAGCAATACAATATGTGTTACATATGCAAATATTTTGTATCTAATCGTTGTATTTGCAATTAACTCCATTCAAATATACAAATATAAACATAACTCTTTAACCTGAGTTTAGCTAGGATCACAAACTACAAAAAGAAAGTATGGAATATGATCACACGGTTTTTGTTGATCAGTATCAGCACCAACAGCAGAATGCAAGGCATCGGAGAAGTGAAACGAATCATGATTCGTCTGAAAATAAAATTGATCCCAACGGAGGTAGGGAAAGCCAACAGAAGACTGAATCTGATGGGAGAGGTCCCAAATTTTTTATCATTCTTCTAATGTTACCATTGTTAATTTACTTGTTGGCTTATATGCCATTTCCAGAGCCTGAATATTCTTTGCATGAAAATCAATCCTATAGTATTCCTATGGTTACAGAGAAACATGGCGTGGAATTTTTTGTCAAATCATCAAATTTTGATGTAAGATATCCTCTTGGAAGCCCAGCTCGAGCTGAAATAGAGAACAGTGTGATAAGGGATTATCGAAACCTTGTTTCGCGTTATTGTGACGTAGAACTCCAAGACTCCAGTGGAATAAAATCTCCCAACTCCTCACTGTGCAAAGCTGAATAATCTCGAGGTAGCATAAGGTGATAAAGGTAAATGTGGTTCTCTTTCTTTTCTTAGAAATGATATCCGGTTATTTTTTTGGAGATTAGTATCCATCTTCTGTTGCTTGTAACTTCACTTGTTAACCTTGCTTGGATATAAACAATGCAACAGTAAGTAAGTTTGTTATTTCTTGGTGGTCACAAAGTAATTAATTGCATAATTATTAATATATTACCCCCCACGTTATGTTGGATTAAAGTTTGAAAAGTATAGTAAATATTATATTGTGAAAACTCCCACAGGCATTAAGAAATGAGCCGTTGACAGTTTATGGAGATGGCAAGCAAACCCGGAGTTTTCAATACGTTTCTGATTGGTAAAATATATACACATTTATTTATTACCACTACAAAATTAACGGACTGTTTCATCTTAATTTCGAATTTAGCAAATGTGATTTTTAAAGATAGGATATTATATAACTTTGTAATTAATTTATTATTGTGATATTGTTTAGAGTTTTACATATATAATAATAATAATAATAATAAACTGTCACAGGTGGAGGGGCTAATGAAACTGATGGAAGGCGAGCACGTGGGCCTTTTAATCTGGCAACCCCGGCGAATTCACTATGCTCGAACTTGCTCAGGTCAGCTCTCTACTCCCCCATTCTCACATTTATACTCCTAAACTAATCTACTCTCTTTTAGCATTTAAAATATTTAGGTTTAATCCTTTTTTTGGAACATTTACTCATCAACCCTAATTGCTTTGCCCTCTAAGTTTCTTTCACGTAATAAATAATTAACTTCATTCATGAAACATTTAAGTTGAGATAATTGGGATGGTTAATTTGAATCTTATGAAAAAATAAACTCTAACAAAATCATAAAATTAAAATGAATATAGGTATGTATATTATTTTTTTGTAAGTAAAAAAATATGATTTTAAAATTAATAATAAGTTTGTATTGGTGGGAGCTATTTTAGCATTTTAAGTAAATTGACCAACCAATTCAAACTATTGATATTGGTTTTAGTTATATTACAAACACTTATTTTCAAATAGAGGATAATGAATTAAAATATTTATAAAATATAACAAAATTTTACATCAATAGATAAACACTAATAGGTTTTCTTTCCATAACAATGTTTTAAACTTTTCTTGTCTCGTAGGTTTTTTCAATAAAATATTTTGTTTTGTACAACCAAAACTGAATTCATGGAGAAGCAAAACTAATTTTAAGAATAGTCGACTTAGTTATTATCTATAGATCAAAACACTTTATAAGGTTGCATTTCTTTATTTTCTAACAAGTTAAACTATAGACTTAAATTGTGATAAAAAAGGACATCCTAATAATTTATATGATACAGTCTATTTTAAATATAGATCCTTAATTCTATTTTATGAAGCTACCCAAATGGTTCCATATCAACAAAATAATTGTTATATATGTGTTCGCTTTTCATCGAATATTTGAATAAGTGACACAAATATAGGTGCAACTCGAGATGCACTAAAATATTTTGTTTAAGTACTTTCTTTCTAACCAATAAAGTTATTGTGCAGGTAGTGCAAGAGACAATAGATCCAAATGCAAAGATAGAGTTCAGACCGAACACGGAAGATGACCCGCATAAAAGAAAACCTGACATTTCTAAAGCTAAGGACCTTCTTGGTTGGGAGCCCACCGTGTCCCTTCGAAAGGGCCTTCCCCTTATGGTTTCTGACTTTCGTCAACGCATCTTCGGTGACTCGAAATATGACATTTCCACTGCTGCCGTCCTCTCCACCACCACCACGGTCTAGTCCCTCCTTCTTATCTCTTCTCATACCTTTTAGAATAAGAGATCTCTCAAATCACTTCCTCCCAAAGAATAACATTTGGTAGTTTGAAGAGATGAGAGAAAAAAGAGGAGGGGATCTTCCCATCCATCAAAACCTCTTTCTTTTCTCCCAATTTTCACATTTTTTATTATGTGGGCCTAATTTACCTCTCTCTTCCTCTCCTGTTTTGTATATCTTTGCTCTATATTATTTATGAAACTCTCCTCTCTTTTTTTTATTTCACTTCTTCCCATATACATTATATTTATACCTTTCTTTTTGTTAAATTATAAATATGAACTTTTGTAGTTATATATATATATGTTTGATCAATCTACCATTCTTCTCGTTTCATGAATATATAAATCTATAAAATTTTGAACATGTATATCTCCAAGATTTTAACTTCGTGTCTATGTGAAAAGTTATTTGTAACTATTTGTGTACCAAAGAAAGAAATGCAATAACTAGTCTTGCTCGTTTGTTAATTAGTTATTGTCACCAATATGTGATCAATATATGTTAGTATATATAGTTTATCAACAATAATTGACACGCCTTTCTTTTTTTATGATCAGTAGTTTAAATCCACATGTTTCTAGCTATTTATTACCTTAAACAAACTATCAAACTGTTATTGAATGTTAGAAATAAATTTTGGTCTCCTTCGATCTTCTTCCATTTGCTCTTGAGATCATTAATTAACAATGAGTAAAGTTTCATTTAGTTTATTTTAATAACTTTAAAGCATGTATGTCCTTAAGTTCGTTCGACTGGGTGATTTTTGTTGAGTGTCATGCTAAACATAACTCAACTATTTAATAATATATTCTTGATCATGAATAGAACGATTTATGTTATGAATATTTCAATCTTGCGTTATTGCGATGTAAAGAACATTCAACAACCATATATCGTTTGCTTTATCTTTCCAACGACAATACAATGCCAACGAAAGTCATAAATAATTCAATTGATTTTATTAGATTAAAATAAAATTACGTAACAAATGGAAACCAATTATGAATGAACCAAAAGTTTAGCCCATAAAAGGCTCATTTTCTTTTGCACACACCAATTTATTGTGGAAATTTTGTAGCAAAGTTTGTTATGAATTTGGTATTCCAAACTAAATTTCAATTTATATTCAAGGAGTACTCTTCCCAAGGTTCAATTATCTTTCCAAAGTTTGCTTCCATTACCATACAACAATAATTGATGTCTTTAACCTCTCTTTTCATTTTCTTGTTAGAATAAAAAGTGATAAATTATAGAGATGTTTTTAAAAATAGTAAAATAAATTAAAATATTTACATTTTTTTCATTAAATTTGTTATTTTTCACCATTTCCTGTATTATAAACAAACATTTTTTAAAAACTTTTCTTAATATAAGAAATACTATTATATATATCACTACCTAATAAAAAAAAACTTAATTTTAAATTTTCAACAAATCGTTAAAAAATAGGATAGTTGCAAATTTAGCTATTATATTCAAAATAATTAAATATATAGTAACTTTTTAAAAAATTTACAAATATAACAAAATTTGTCAAATTCTATCAATGATACAAGTCTATCGCTAATAGACTATATTGTAAATATTGGTCTATCACGGATAGATCATACAAGTCTATTAACGATACAAGTTTATTAACGATACAAGTCTATCAACGATAGTTTTGCTATATTTGCAATTTTTAAAAAATATTGTTATATCCTTAATTTTTATTCCTCAAATGGCTATCTACTACAATTACCCAAAAAAAACTCTTAAAATTGTTCAAAGCTCATTCCAATATACGGTGAGTTGGGTTTGATTTTAAAATGTTTAATTTTAAAACATAAAAAATCAATAAAATTAATGAAGTGATTGGTAAATTAATTTTTTAAATATACTAAAAAATGCTTTAGAAACACTCTCAACCTTTGTTTTTAACATTTTCTATCAAACTTGTGGTAGTGTCATTTCTTAAAGAGTTCGATCACTTTGTTTCACAACTCTCGAATTTAAAAAAATTTTGTAACTAAATATGTGATTGTCAATTACCACATATTCACAATTCACATAAAAACGATCTACTGTATTGAGTTATAATATCATATATATGGTTGAAGTATTGAGTTAGACTATCATTTAATTCAAAACGTTGTTGAATAACTCAACTGAAGTAAATGTGTGCAAGTCATCAACGTCGTTTTAATAACTCAATTGGTTAAATGTATAAGCCATTAACATCATTGTATATATAGCTCGATTGATTAAATATATAGACAATATACCGTAGAAACTTAAAGTAACAAACAAATATCAACATAAAGTTTAATCAAACGAAACATCAACTAGCAAAAGCATTACTACTACAACTAAAATTAGCTTATAGTTTGCACTCATTATATATTAGCTCATTAATTTACTTTTAAACATTGGAACTTAGTTACTATACAGTATACATACTTTGAGAGGCTGGTGGGAGAAAGGGTCTAAGCGGGAAATAAAAATTTAAAACTCAATAAATTTATATAAAACACGGCGGCGGCTTCACGAGGGCTTCACACTTCACTCCCATGGAGGAAGCCATTTCTCGAATTCTCACAGAGCTCGAAGAATTTCGCCATTTCGACCACTCTACAACTCTCCATTCCCATCCTCCGCTCTCCCAATCCGCTCTTTTCGACCTTCAAACTTTGTTAGACAACTCAATTAGTACCGATGAACAACAACCACTCGATCGTCTCTACGAGGACCTCTCGGCTAAATCCCTCTCTCCTTCCTCTCTTACTCGCGCCATTGCTTCCGCCATGGATGAATCTTCCACCTGTGTTTCGGTTTTAGCCTCTACAGTCTATCTCTCTCTTCTTTTGGCCTCTAATGCACCGGTCTTCACGCTTTTCAATCCCATGGATTTCCTCTCGTTTCTCAGGTGTGTGAGGAGATTCTTGAAGCAGCGACCACAGGGTCAACAGGACCAGGATGATTCTAATAAGGAGTCTAGTGCTCCCAAAAGGAAGAGGAAAGCCGGTTTTAAGGGTAAGGGTTTGCGGAAACGTCCGAGGCAGAGTTCTAGTGGCAGATACGATGATGGTGAATTGGATGCAAGAGTTTTGTATCCCGTACTTGAGAGGTTAGAGATTTTAATGAGTGTAATTCATTTGGATCGATTTCCGGATAGTTTGAAATCTTTGATTGAAACTGTAATTGATATTCCTGTTTTGGCACTTGAAATATGTACCAATTTAAGTATCTATAGTAAGTTCACTGATTTTTGTTCGCGGATTTTGAGTGCTATGTTGCGTCCTGAGGATGGGGATCTATCGAATACTGCTGTTGAGGTGATTAAGTCTCTATCACCATTGATTCTTAATCATAAAGATCAGGCGCGAGCGTTTGCGCTAGAGTTTGTGACTATTCAAATAGGGAAGGTGGCAAAGGAATCAGATGGTGTTAAGAGTGCTCTAGTGAATCTTCCAAGGTATTTGGTTCAGAAGGCGCCTGAGAAATCTGAGCCTCGTAGTTTAGCAGTTGATTCAATAATGGAGGTTGTTAAAGCGCTGGAATTACCCGATCAAATTGGGTTTGTGGATTATGCAGTGAAGATGACTCAAGGAAAGTCTAATCTTAGGCTGTTAGCGGTTGATCTCATCTCAATGCTGATAATGTCCTTGAGTGATCCAATGGTCATTGATTCGAAAATTGAGTTAAAGGATTCGTGGGTTTTTGGGTGCTTGGTGGCATTGGTTCAACGTTGTTCAGATGCCAGTGCTCCAATTCGTGCTCGAGCACTTACCAACTTAGCTCACCTTGTGGTGTTCCTGTCTGAGAATGACAAGAATAAGGCCTTAATGAAGGAAATTTTGGGGCTGGTGATGGTGAAATTCTTGGTCTTTTGCGGAAAAGGTGTGTGGATCAAAAGGCGGCAGTTAGGAAGGCTGCATTATTTCTGGTTACCAAGTGTACAACCGTCCTTGGTGGAGCAATGGATGGTGATATGCTAAAGACGGTAGGAATTGCTTGTTCTGACCCACTCGTTAGCATACGGAAAGCTGCAATGTCGGCTCTTTCCGAGGTAAATTCCTATGTTTACACTAAGTTGGGTTTTTTAGTAAGAGTTCAATAAGTTTAAAGTTGATATAATTTGTATTTAGATGGCATGTAGGAGTAGGAGTAAGTTTGACAATTTGGCCACGTAGGGGAGACGTCTCTGTATCATGTCACATGCATTAATGGTGTTGGACACCGACATTTGGCCACTTTAGAAATATGGATGTTTTCTAGAAGTTGATATACAGTTTTATTTTGCTTTATATTTTTTACTAGGCTAAACTGCTAAAAGTTACAATTTCAATTCTTCACTCACTATTGGTCTATCATTGAATCTATATTTACTTCTATAGGCCTTTCGAAGATTCCCAGATGGAAGTGTCATGGTCGAGTGGCTACACTCAATTCCACGTTTGATTGCTGACAATGAATCTAGCATTCAAGAAGAGTGTGAACACTCGTTTCAAGAACTAGTGCTAGACCGGTTGGCTAGAGCTGAATCTTCAAGTTTACCTAAAGGAGTATTGGATCTTCTTAAAGAGATAAGTCATGCAGAGGTAATTCCTTGGGTGAAGAAAGTTTGTGCCAACTTAGGAAAAAAGAAACGATTAAAACGCACAATTGCCGATTCACTTCAGGTAATTATAAAGACATCTGAATCCTTATGGCGAAGCCAATCTTTGCCTCCAGAGAAGTGGACAGCTCCTCCGGGTGCCTGGTTCCTGTTGTCAGAAGTGTCCACTTATCTTGGGAAAGCCATTGATTGGGAATTTCTTCATCAGCACTGGAAACTCCTTGATGATCATGGTAGGACTGTTCAAAGTTCAGTGACTCAAGTAGGTTTATTTGGAGAGAAAACAATTCAGAGTCAAATTCCGTCGCTTGGGCTCAAGATCGGGTTTTTCTCTTACAAACCATCTCCAATGTTTCTGTTGAGCTGCCTCCAGAACCTGCAGCAGATTTAGCTCATGAATTGCTTAAAAGGGTTGAAGAATTCAACATGCATCCAACGGAGGTAAGCATCAACATCATTGTTTTCAAACTTTGTTTTACACTTCATCATGGTTGGTTTATTTCTCCGGTACAATTGTTTAGATAATTAAAACTATTCACCTATACGTAGTTTTCTAACACGCTTCCATGGACAATAATCTCATCTTCTAGACTTCTATGGTATGTGAACACTGTTCATCCGGACATTGTCCTATACTACATACTATTTATCTCTATGACTCTATACATGCATGCTATAGTTTGGGCTAGTTACTAATGTGCTAGCTAACGTGTATGCTATTGTTTTACTAAAATGTCTTTAACGTGGGAAAGATTCTTCTTGGAATTATTTGACAATACATGTAGTGAACGCGTATATATGGCCGGTGTGTGTAGTGTGGATATTATCAGCCAATGCGTGTGAATGCAGCTCCCTGTGCTTTGGCAATTGGGATTTTTTCACTCTTGATTTTGTTTCACTATTCTTTTTTATTGTTTCAAATATCTATACAGTCGGATAAAAGGCCTGAAAAACATTTGTGGAATAATGAAAAATTAATAAAGTACAGTGATAAAGCACTAATCTAAATACAAGCCAAAAAAGTGTTCTGGGTTTGAATTTTCTTATAGTACTCTACTTTTCCTGTTAATCACCAATTTTTAAAGATCAACACGTACGTATATATTTAGTCTCTTTTTCTTTGATACCTCACACGCATTTTCAAATAATGATGATATCTTGGTAGGTGAATGCACATGTAAAAACACTTAAAACATTGTGCAAGCGGAAGGCTTCGCAATCTACTGAAGCCGATGCCCTCATCCTAAAATGGGTAAACCAGCTTCTTTCGAAAGCCTCGGACATATTGGAGAAGTACATATCCAACCATGCGGAAGCAAACAAAGATGTGAACTTCACAACACCACCTCCTAAAAGTGGTAGTCGAATGGGGAAGAAAGCATCTGCTAGGAGCAAGTCCTTGTCCGAGCAATCACTGCAGCTTACACCATTGGCTCTTTGATTCTCATTTGTCCATCGGCTGACATGACTACCATAGTACCACTTCTCCACACCATTATTACTTCTGGAAACCGTGATCTCAAATCTAATAAACTACCAATTCAAACCGCATCTCTGAAGGAAACTGCTCCTTCTTTATACATTCAAGCATGGTTGACAATGGGAAGATTTGCCTTACTGATGAGAAGCGAGCAAAGAGTTACATTCCTCTATTTGTACAGGTTAAGTCTCGAATCTCAGGCCTCATATCACTCATGTAGCCTGATCTTTTGATGGTTTGAATGAATGTTACATGTAGGTCTCTGGCATTTTGGTTTTATAATACCACATATACGACATGAGCCAATCATATAATCTTTTCGACTATTCATATATATGGTAGATAAACTTTTACTCATTTGTTTGTTCATTAAGTTCTATTTTTACTTACAGTATATTGTCTGCGCTAGAATTTATGAGATTTTCCTTGTTTTCGTATATAAAATTTCATGTTATATTCCTTTATCAGTGTCTTTTATGTAGTCAAATTTTGTTCGACACAACTCAAATTGCTTAAAGTTTTAAGTCTTTTATATTGGTTTAGGAGCTTGGAAATAGTGATTGTTCAGCGCTTCGCAACAATCTTATTATCACAATGGCAGATTTTTGTGTACGCTATACTGCTCTAGTTGACTGGTAAGGCTGATACATGATACAAGTCTTGGAGATATGCTAGCTTTATCAAATACTTTGAAATGGCAGGGAAATAGAATCTCTTTAAACTTGTTCCTTGTTACAATCAGACTAACTCTGAATTGAACAGCTACCTTACGAAAATCACAAAGTGCCTTCGCGATCCTTGTGAACTTGTCAGAAGACACACATTCATACTTCTATCCAGATTATTACAGGTAATTTGTTCTTTCCCAACTCCTAAGAACTTCTCCCAATTTTCACTGTCATGTTTGTGATTAACAATGTTCAGCAATATCGTTTTAATTTTCAGAGAGACTATGTGAAATGGAGAGGGGTTTTGTTTCTTCGGTTTCTTTTGTCACTTGTTGATGAATCGGAGAAGATTCGTCAACTAGCAGATTACCTTTTTGGTAACATTTTGAAAGGTTATAAAATTTTACATTTTCAGCCACTGTCATGGTTATAATATTGGTCATACCGTTCCAACGTGGCAATGGAATTGAAATGTGAAACTGAATTTGCAGTGAAGGCCCCACTTTTGGCTTACAACAGTTTCATAGAAGCAATTTATGTTTTGAATGACTATCGTGCTCATTCTGGACATAGCGATTCGAAGGCATCACGAGCTGAAAGTCGACCATTCTCCATCCGGTAAGGAATGTTTGAACTATGTGCCTTATTATACAGTTACATGTAATGGAAAATGATTATCTTTTGTCTATCTTTCCAACTTTATATTTGAAGAGGCAATGATGAAAGGTCGAGGTCCAGGAGAATGCGCATTTATGTTTCTCTTTTGAAACAAATGGCTCCCGAGCATCTTCTGGCCACCTTTGCAAAGTTATGTGCAGAAGTTCTTGTTGCAGCATCCGATGGTATGCTCAATATAGATGATACTACTGCACGTTCTGTTTTACAGGTCCATATTCAAAAGCATTCAATCATCTTTAGTCAATAATTTTGCTGCTATTCTAATTTTCTTTTGTCAGTATTTGCGACTGGAATCTCATTAGTTCCCCATGGCTGAAAGCGCAGGATACCTTTGAGATTCTTGCTTGTAAAGAGATTCGACTATCAATAAATCGAGTATCATCATCAGAATCTGGTGATGTAGGTGAGGAAGGGGGTGAGAGCGGAGGAGCATCTGCTGCTAGAGGAAAGGTCATCACTCACGCAGTGAGAAAGAGTCTCATACAAAACACCATACCCATCTTCATTGAGTTAAAAAGGCTAATGGAAAGCAAGAATAGCCCCCTTATAGGTACGAATACTCCAAAACTTAAATAATTTAAATTGAAATGTGAAGTGCCTGTTTGGGACGGTTTTGTAAGTGCTTTAAAAAGTGTTTTTGAACACTTAAAAAGTCCTTTCAAATTGATCCTAAGACATATTTAACATTTTATTCGTATTCTTTAATAATAGGTTCCCTCATGGAATGCCTTCGAGTTCTTCTCAAGGACTACAAGAACGAAATTGATGACTTATTGGTAGCTGATAAGCAACTTCAGAAAGAGCTCCTCTATGACATTCAAAGATATGAATGTACCAAAGCCAAGTCAGCCGTTGCTGAGGCAGTCAACGAGATGCAAAAGTCAACTAACTATCTTTCTCCTGAGGCTCCTCCTCAAGCTGTAAGTGTTCTTAACAACCTAACCTCAAAACTTCAAAATGATTCGAAAGTTGCTTCAGCCATTGCTGATGCAGCTGCTGCAGCCACAGCAAAATCTGTGCTTAGAGAAGTGAACAGAGGGACTTCGACACCGCCTCTCGGTTCTCTAAGTTTGCCTAAACTCAAGTCTCGTACTGGTGGAAACAATGGCACAAATACTTCACGTTTGAATGTGATTGAATCTTTGAGAAAACACCAGTCTTTTGAGTCTGATGAAGAAAACTAATGTACATAGGCTAACTAGGTAACAGGGATTGAAAATTAGTGGATCTTTCTTTGTTGTAATATTGTTTTATCTTGTATTGTATTTAATTTAATTTTTGATGTGAATCACGAGCTTTATTTGAATTGTTATAACTTAGAAGTATGAGCGACTGTACAGAGAAACAATTGGCAAATGGCATCCATATTTGTGGTGGGAACTGTTTCATTTTATTGATGTTGTCGAGCCTAAATCACGAATAAATCTTCAATCTAGTTTGGGGTACGTGTGATGAATGTATTCTTTGTTTTGATTCAAATCTTAAATTTTCAGCCATTTCCCATTTGTTTGGTTTATAGTTTTAACGTAAGGGGTAAATTAATATTTTTTTATTTAGTTCTGTTTTTATTTGGTAGAATTGTCACTAATCTATCTATATTATCTTTTATTTTCAGAAACGATGGTGGCCTTAAAGGTAGATGTTCAACTATTGTTTCTGCATCTGGTTCATCTGGAAGGTTTATAAATTTTTTTATACCTTTCTAATGGATGAAAATCATGAAATTTAACTATATATGTGCTATAGCTGGAGTCTTAATCTTGCTTGCTTCCTTCCCTATGTTTCAGGGGTTAAGGCCTCTGGTTGACATCAATATGATACTTAGAAACCTATGTAATTAGTTGTCAAATCATCAAGCATGACATGTTGAAAGCTCTTCAGTTCTTGATTTTGTAGTACACGCTCTCCCCTTTTTTTTTGGACATATCACATATGATTGATACCGTGAATGGGCCTTCGACATTCCTAAAGCTCCTCATTGTTGAGCTTTATTTGTTAGGCGACACCCTTTAAGCCTGCTCTTTTCACATTTTTAGTATCCGTGGTCTTATAGGGTCAATATCTGCAATTATGGAAAGAATTCCAAGCAAGTGACAACGTTCGGTTTGGCATGCTCCATGGAGAAATAGTAGGGTTAGTTATATTATATATATATTTTTCCTATTGCTCTATGTGTTTTTTGTCATGGATCTCAGTAGTGTTTCAGATGTAATTTATTTAAATGAGAAAAAAGTGGGATGAGGTTGAAGTTTTAACCTTATGGTCCAATTTAATTCAACTTGTATATAAACGTCCTGTATTCCACAATTTATAGGATAAATAGCCTCTAGTCGGTAGCCTATAGATGCTAAATACTCAATGAGAAACTTCAAAGAAAGCTCCAAATTTGGTCCATCTCCCTCCATTGGATAACTTTTTATGCACTGTTCTTTTTCGGCTCTTTTGTTGAATATATACATTCCTGCTTCTTATAAAAAATAAATAGAAACAAAATCTTAAGCTTGCTTTTCTGAAGCAGTGATTGAAATAAACGCCACATGGAGTTAGAAAGTACATTATATTTGAGAAAAAGAATACTAATAGTTGAAAATAACAGAATAGTAACTGAAATGATAATTGCATACTGGCCGTTTTTATGTCTCTTTCTGTTGACTTTATTATTCTCTCATTTATGATTTAACATCTCATATGAATTATTATGTGTATCTTGCATGGGATATTTGCCACTTCGTGCCCATAAAAATCAACACTTGTCTTTCGGTGTATAGGTTATAAGTAGTCACCTTGGGTGGTAAGGACCGTTGCATTTGATCCAAGTAACATGTGGTTTTGTACTGATTCAGCAGATTTGTTTAACATTTGATGAGAATGGTGATGCGTTAAAGATTCGATTTTATTGCCAAGTGTCTTCGTGAGATTATGTCTTTCGGTAGTGTTGAAAGAGCTACTGTTTCTAATTTTGGTTCATTTCTTGTTATGGGAGATTGGTTTAAGATATGGAATAAATGTAGTTCATTTCAGGGTAATATGTTGCAAAGCTTTTTAATATTCCTTCACACAACCATGGTTCCTGTATTCAGTCACCTTTATTTTCTTGTGGCAGGCTACATTAAGATATATCAAGGTTGGAGACCAAAGTTGAGAGGCTAAAGTCGGTAGTACAAGTTAAAGATAGGGAGATTGCAACAGTTACACGAATAGTACAATCTCGAGACTTGTCTAAATTCTATGATTTCTCTCTATTTAACATTGAACAAGGAAGTTCTTTTCCACAGGAAGCCAAAGGTAAGGCTGCTTTTAAAGCTCAAATTGACAAGCTACAGTAGGAAAATGTTGAACTCCAGAGAAGGGTTATTGGCAATCAGGTTATGGTAGTTGGATGCTGTGAGATAGATACTAGTTTCTATGTAATAATTTTAGTACTAATGTTGTTTTCTGTTTGTGTGCAAAGCAAGTAGGAACTCAACAAATACCTGAGGTGAAGAAGAAAGAAAAGGAGTACATCAAATTGTGTGTGAGATACCTTTTAGTTATTTTTCGGTTCTAGGCTCAAGTTGGATTCAGGTTATATAGGAGTTTTTGTATGTCTAAACCAAGTCAAGTCTTAATGGAGAAAAAGAAAGCATCTATATCAGGAACGGAGATAATGAATTTGCTACAAGTATATTTTAGTTATTTATCAATATTTTACCCATAATGGATCATTCCTTTCATTTACTGGCTTTTGTAATGTATGATATGAACAGAAAGAGGGTGACGACGTGGAACTTGGAATGGCAAGAAAACTGATAACGATTTCTATAAAAGGATAGTATGTTAAAACCTCTATTTTAAATGTTTGTGCATGAGCATGATTGTTAGTGGTTAAATAAAATATTCTCATAATTGTCTCATGGTTAGGTGGATGCTTATGAAGTTAAAAATCAAGAATTGACGTCAGAGAATGCTTATTTAAAGACATTGACCAGTAAATGCAGGTTTGCAACAATTTTGTTATTGTCTGTGTTTTAAGTTTACTAAATTTTTATCAAATAAATTTTGGAAGGGGTGGTGAGCATGCAATAAAACAAGTTTGTAGAATGCATCTATTCCGTCTTATTAATTTTGTGATATTGAGGTTTTTTGCCATTCTTTTATTGAATTATTTTTGTGAATTTTAATTCTTGAAGTTCATTGTTTTATTGGTTTATTTGATAGACAAAAAAACCCCCTAAATTTGTATCAGATATGGTTTTAGTAATTTGTTTTCTTAAGATTCATCCCTTACATTTTGTTTAGTTAATTATTCCTTGTTTGGTATAATTAATTTTTTTTGAATTATTTGTTTGTTTTTATTTTTATTTTTTTGTTTGAAAGAGCTTTTGTGATCAAATTTCTTTAACTTTGTTTGATCGATGATGAATGAATGAGAATAGAGGAAGGCATAGTAGCAAACTAAATGAAATGACATGTTTAACACTACTCATGCATTGTTGATACTACAAACTGAAGAACATTAGGTTTTCTTATAATGGACTTGAGATATGCGGCATCTTTTGGAAACATTACATTTTTTTCAGTCAGTTATGCAAGCATGACTGGTATTTTTGAATCTCATTAGTCTATTCGTAGACATTTGACCCTTCTGGATGTTTATAATTGTAGTTTGTGTTTACTCCATTTATTCATTTGATTTTCAGAATATTTGTACAAGTTATATTTTATTTCTTCCTTATTAAACATAATTGATTTTCTTTTTTGAACTTGGCCTACACAAGCTGAGATACTTAAGGGCATACATGATATGTCACGTTTCTACTTTTAAGGACATCAATGATTAATCAACCATAATTAGGAAGAGCTTTAGAACTTAAAATCCAGAACTCAAATAAACATATATCCTTCTACAAAGTTGTTGAAAAACGTCTTGTTATTCATACCTAAAATTTTCAACTTCAGATTCCAACGGATGTACTCTACAGCCCTCTGGAAGTCACATTGTTCAGAACCACCTGTATTCTGACCTTTCTTGCTTTCTACCGCCAAAACGCAACTCTCCGTTACTCAAATTAAATCAAAAACCCCAACTTAGAAAATAGACTCAAAATGAAAACTTTTAAGACTAATTTCACTCAAAACACTCGAGTGGATTGTGAGAAACTTAATACTAAATTTGGCCTATTTATAGAGTTCATTGCATGAGTACAAGTTGACACCTCATCCTTGCTTAAATTCACCTTAAACCTTCTTAAGGAACCTCCTACTTACTTTACACCTTAAAATGCATGCTAACAAGGTTTTACACCTCACTAAAACCTTAAACCGCTTGCCCTTATCATGCCACATAGTTGTCCAAAACGCATAGTTAACTTCCAAGGTCATCTCACCTAGTTTCTCGCCCAAACTACATAACCCAACTTAGAAAAGTTATAACTTAAAATCCATAACTCTTTTGACAAAACTTTCTTCTACAAAGTTTCTCTAAATGTGTTTTCTTCCCTAAAAAATTTTTCCTGAAATTTTGAGGGAAGAAAACGCCAAACGATGCGTTCTGTAGCGTTCTAAGAGTGTAGCTTGCTCAGATTCACTCGCAAACTGACCCTTTGCCTTCTTTTGTCCAAACGTCAACTTTCTCATATCCAAAACGCCCAGCAACCTTCTTCAATAAACTAGACTCAAATTATGAATTTTCAAGTCTAGATTGAGTGTAATTTTCCGAGTTGTGAGAAACTCCTTTCTGAAGTTAGCTAAAACACCTAACCTCTTTAATCCTTCTTTCTTGCCAACCTTAAACACTCAAAACCCTTTCTAACCTCTAAAACCATTTTGCCAAGTCAACCCAATACGCCTAAAAAGTACTATTCTTTGATATTGAACCAAAAACTTTCCTTCTTTCAAACCTCTTAAACTCTTTGAAAAAGACTACACTACCCAAAGTTTGGGTCTTACATAAAGAAAGAAGAAGATAGACTCAAGATATAAAAATAAGGAAGTTAATCATCTCGAAAGAAAAGATATAAGGAGAATTTCATTTTGATGCCTCTTGATCTTTAACTGATCTTCGCTATTCCTTTCTACCTCTTTCCCCTTTATGTGGAAAGACCTGGTTGGATAGCCATAGGTCCAAGGTTTCTAGTCTTTTTACTAGTTTGGAAAAGCCAATTAATTCAGTTTAGTAGAGGTGTAAAACGGAGATTGCTTGAGTTCGACGAATGAAAGAGAGCTCGTACCCGCAACTTTTCCTTGATTCTGCACTCTTGTGGGTAATAGGCTTTCCTTCCTTGTCGTAGGTTCCTTTTGTTGGGACTTTTTCCTTCCCTCCTTCTTACTTGTTCATCATACCATAGTAATAAGAATTTCTTAGAAATAAGCTACTTTCTCTCCTTCAACTACTGATCAATTAGAACCTCGCGTCTGCACAGCACCTTGTTTTTAGGACTTTAGGAAATGGAAGAATGTCAGATCGAATAATTTGACTTTATGTACACTAAGACAAGTGAATGGGTGTCTATCTTTTAGCTTTTCTTGATATACATGAATATAGGACAACCATAGAGTAGATGAGATTAGGGGAAGATTCTTGAGACCTCAACCTTTGCCGCGACTATCAATATTCTTTGAACCTCTTTTCCTTGCCTTTGTGTCGTTAGTTTGGGAATCAGGAAGAAGCTAAGCAAGGCATGAAGAAATTATTAACCATTCTAGATGTCATTCAGGTTGGATGCCAAATACGAGAAAACCTTTCTGAAGAGTATGAATGTGAAATTCTCATAAGCAATGAGATAGCCACTAGCTTAACCACCATGAGCCACACCCCGTGGGTCGATCGTACCCCTTCAGTTCTTTTTCAACCTCAAAAAATTGAGTGAAGCATCAAAATGAAATTCTTTCACTTCGTTTTCATCTATTTTCTAGAGAGCTTTACAAATAAGGTCTTCAACGCAGAACCTAATTACAAACTGGTACAATTGTCTTTCTGTAAGAAGGTATCATGTCCATTTATCACAAGAGATCGACTTAGAAGTTCAAATGCACTTAAATAATGAGAAGGATCATTATGGGTAGTGCCAAGAGGCACAATTCAATATGCGTGAGAAGCGCATTTAAGAAAAAAGGTTTGAGGAGGAGGGGAGATCCAGATACTCGTTGGAGACTCCAACCAGCATGATTAGTTGTCTTCCTGCTCTCAAAAGTCTACCTGGAAATAAAAGGAAGTTTCAGAAACTTTAGGATGAAAGGCATAGGAAGGCATAGGAGCGAGGGAGTCAAAACCTTGCATTTCTGAATTTGAGCTAATACCTACGGTATTTCGACTATTATTTCTCCTTTTAAGCCACTTATCTAATACCTCACGAATGAAAGAGTGATCCATCCTTAGCAAGAAGAGCTGAAACTGGGAATGAATAAAAGGAAATAAGAAGGAATGAGGCTTCCTGCTCCAAAAGAAGACGGTAAAGCTTTTGGTCTCGCCTTTTCTCCTCTGCCTTTCTTTTGCACTCCTTTCAAAGTAACTCATTATTATACATAATCAATTCTATTTCCCTTTCATGGGATAGATGATGGAATTTCCGCAAATTCGATTAGGATGAAGAAGCCCACGTAGCAGTTGTGAGTTTTTCACGGACTGACTCGTACATTATCGTTCTCAGCACCTCAATAGAGGATTCCACTTCTTATGGAAAAAGTTCAAGACCTAGGCTTGATCTTTGTAAATGAGAATATATAGAAAGATAAAAATCTAAGATAGAAGAGTTGGGCACAAAAAAATATATAGAAGATTTTCGCTTGATTGTAGGCAATATCCCAAAAATACCCTATCTTATGGAGCCTTTGTTTTTGTTCAATGGATAAACAAGTCTAGAGGATGAGTAGGAGGTACGAAGAATATTGCAAAGATTTTTGGTTCATTTTGCAAAGGAAGAATATTGACAAAGATCATTGATAAGAAACTTTCTAGAATTCTTTTCTCATATGGACCCCGTCCAGAGGACTTGTTTATCCATTAAAAGAGTCATGTTCCTTTAAAAAGAAGTTTCTGATGTAGGCTTTTTATTTGACGTTAGGAGTTATTCCAATAATATCCATCCAGATTCCACTAAAGTTGCATACGTTAGGAGTATTAAAACTGGCTATCCATTAGGGAATTTGAGAGTTATTTCACTAAAGTCCTAATCCTTTATAAAACAATTTTTCACCACAAAAAAAAAGTGAAAGATAAAAAAAAATCAGAACTATGTTGTATTCACAAAATATACAAGTTATTTGGTTATACATTACAATTTCTTTAATTATTTTTGGATTCAATATTTTTGGAGTTTGATTCAGTAAAAAGTTGGACAGTGTATAAAATTTCGTAAAAGAAACTGTTTTTTATATTTATTATTATTATTATATTTTTAAAGAAACTAAATACACTATAAGAAATAATATTTATACAAACTCAGAACCACATATATGCATAATGCATATTACAACTCATCTAAACGTGCAGCACTTAAAAAATTCATCAACAATTGTAGTCATGATTCAAGAATCTAAGGACACCTTGAACTCGGCTTTTATAAAATCATTGTGGAGTTCTAAGGATATTGGCTGGGATTATGTGGCTTCTGTTGGATCTTCTGGGGGAATTCTTACCATGTGGGACACAGTAAAATATCTGTAACAGAGGTCATTAAAAGACGCCTCTCTTTGTCAATCAAATGCCTCACTTTGTGCAAAAAGGTTTGTTGGATCACAAATGTCTATGGCCCTTGTGGTTGCAGAGAAAGGAAATTGGTTTGGCCCGAATTGTCTTCCTTGGCTGATTGTTCGGTCGTGGCCTGGTGCATAGGTGGGGATTTTAATATCACTCGTTGGGCCCGGGAAAGATTTCCTTTTGGCAGAAGTACTAGAGGAATGTCATTATTCAATAAGTTTATTGACATGGTTTCTCTCATGGAAATTCCATTGCAAAATGGAAGGTTCACTTGGTCTAGAGACGGTAATTCTCGTTGAAGATCATTATTAGACAGATTCTTCATAAATCAGACGTGGGATGTTTGTTTTGAAAATTCTCGGGTTTCTCGAAAAGCACGCATCTTCTCGGATACTTTCCTTTATTCTTGGAGGCTAGTTCTTTTCTTTGGGTCCCTCTCCTTTTCGGTTTTGTAACAGCTGGTTGGTGTCCAGTGATTCTAATCAGATTATTGTTGAAATAGTGAGCAACTCTAACTTCCAGGGATGGGTTGGTTTCATTCTTCATGAGCAGTTGAGATCAGTTAAATTGGCAGTAAAAGCTTGGAATATTGCTGCGCAAGCTAAGGTAAAAAAAAACAGAGAAATCCTTGATGTCAAAATTAGAAAAATATGATTCTGTGGCTGAGTTGATTGGATTAAATCAAGAAGAGTTGAATTCTAGAGCTGCTTTGCAAGCGGAATTACTTAGTATTTATCAAAACGAAGAGCGTAATTTTATTCAGAAGAGTAAACTCAATTGGCTTTCTTTGGGTGATGAGAATACGAGCTTCTTCCACCGGTTTCTAAATGCGAAAAAAAGAAGGAACCTCATAACTGAATTAAAAAATGATGATGGGGTTGTCTCGACTTCATTCCGCGACATTGAAAGGCTTGTGCTGGAATTTTTTGAGTCACTTTATACCAGAATTCCGGGGGACAGATTCATCCCTATTAACAGTAATTGGTCTTGTGTTTCCTCAATTCAGAATGAGGCTCTTGTTACCCAATTTTCAGTGGAGGAGATCTTTAAGGCATTAAAGGCACTTGGCAACAATAAAGCTCCGGGCCCGGATGGCTTCACAGTGAAGTTCCTAATCACCCAATGGTCTATTTTCAAGGATATCTTCAAATCACTAATGTATGATTTCCACATAAATGGAAGATTAAATGCTTGCATCCAAGAAACTTCATTTGTTTAGTGCAGAAAAAAGAGAATGTGACTCTAGTCAAGGATTTCCGTCCAATCAGCCTTACTACGTTAGCATACAAGGTTGTTGCAAAGGTTTTATCTGAACGTCTAAAACAAGTTATGGATGCAATTATAAGCCCCACTCAAAGCGCCTTTATTGAAGGTAGGCAAATTCTTAACCCAATATTAATTGCTAACGAGGCGTGGAAGATTATAGGGCAAAACGGAAAAAAGGATGGATTTTAAAACTTGACTTGGAAAAAGCCTTTGATAGGGTGAATTGGAACTTTTTAGAAAAAAAATTTATCTTTGAAAAAGTTTAGTTCCAAATGATATCATGGATAATGGGCTGCCTAAAAAATCCAAAGTATTCAGTCTTCATCAATGGTAAGCCTAGAGGTCGGATAAACATCTAGAGGTATCCGTCAAGGGGACCCCCTCTCCCCCTTTTTATTCCTCCTAGTAAGTGAGGTTTTAGGAGAAATCATAAACAAGCTTCATATTAACAGCCAGTTTGAAGGTTTCCTTGTTGGCAAAGACTTGATCCACCTCCCTTTGCTTCAATTTGTCGATGATACTCTTCTCTTTTTATTCCAGCTTCCGATTATATATTTAGGTCTCCCTTTGAGAGGCTACCCTCGACAAAAGTCTTTTTGGCAACCAGTCATTGATCGAATTCACAAGAAACTTGAAAGGTGGAAAAGATATAACATCTCTAGAGGCGAAGACAAACCTTATGCAACTCAGTTCTGGTTAGCCTTCCTACATACTACCTACTTTATTTTCTGTACCTGAAATGTGGCTGCCTCTTTGTTAAAGTGAGTTTTCGGAGTGAAGGAAAAGGTCTGCAATACTCCTTGAAAGACAGGGGAAGCAGAAGATTGGTGTTCTATATTCTGGTTTGCTTATTAGTATTTTGTTGTTTGGAATTTTGGATTAGGAGGTTTTCTTTGTTTGATGTTTGTGAATTATATGTAACGTGACTCATTTTCTGAGGTTCACGGTTTGCTTATGTTGTAAGTTGTGTTTGAATTGTCAATATAATAGAAACACTACATCAGTGTTCTATCGTGATGTCATCCTTGGAATGCAATGGCTGCACACGTTGGGGTAACTGAAGTGGATTGGCGGAAACTCACTTTAACTTTCATACAAAATGAAAAGAATGTTGTTATAAGGGGTGACCCGAGTTTGACAAAGACTAGAGTGAGTCTGTAACACATGATGGAGACATGGACACCATCTGATTACGGTTTCTTGACAAAATGTCGAGCTATGGAGGGAGGAATGACATTTACCGAACTATATGGAATTGATGATGTTCCTACATTTCAAGAGTTACTACCAGCAGACAATTTTGGCTATCCTAAAAATCCAGCAACAAAGAAGTGGGAAGTGCTTGTTAGTTGGAAAGGAATACCACCTCATGAGGCTACATGGGAGAATTGTGATTTTACACAAAAGCTTCCTCATTTCCCACCTTGAGAACAAGGTGTCTTTGGAGAGGGAGAGTAATGATAGACCACCAATTGCAATACAATATAGCAGAAGAAAGACAAGTGGAATTGCACGTGCACAGGTGATGGAATTGGAGGAGTGGAAACCACCTTAGTGGGACAACAGTTAGTTACAGGGGGGAGGTTAAAAGGGAGAGATGGAAGGAAAGATGGGGGTTGGTTAATCAGTTTCTGGAAGTGGAGGGGCTGTATTTTCTGGAGAGCAGAATTACAGAAGTTGTTCAGTTACTTTAATCTTAGAAAGTGTTTTCCATTATCGTAAACTACTTTTGATGTTTGAATGTTTTATTTTGTACTTGGTTATTGTCTGTAATAGTACTTATTTGTTCTGTGTTTTCAAGACTGGTTTGAGTATTGTATTCTGTAATAGTTTGGTTGCTTAATGAACAAATAAGAACCATTACTTGGTGTTCTATCAGCTTCTCAATCAAGCATTCACATCTCAATAAGGTATCATACATGCAATCAAACAATCACAACATACATACATTTACTCAAAACGACCTAAAACATGCTCAAAACGTGTCTAAGTTTCACTTGAACTTTCAAAACGACCTAAAACAGCTTACGTGTAGGTTCGTAACTCATAACCTACGAAAAAAGTTCAAACATTGTGAAAAAAGCACTACAAGACCCAAAATGCAACCAAGTGTGTAAGTGCAACAAACTTAATTCAAACCAACCTAAAACGTGCTCAAAACGTGTCTAGGTATTACTTGAGTTTTCAAAACGACCTAGCAAATCCTAAGTGTAAGTTCGTAACTCATAATCTACCAAAAAGGTTGAAAAAAGCATTTCAAGACCAAAATGACAACCAAGTGCAACAAACTAATCTAACCTAAAATGAATTCAAAACGTGTGTAAGTATCACTTGAATTTTCAAAACGACCAAGCAATGCTTAAGTGTAAGTTTGTAACTCACAACCTACCAAAATTTCAAAAGTGTGAAAAAGTACTTCAAGACCCAACATGTCAATCAAATGTGTTTTAAACTTAGTTTCAAACCAACCTAAAACGAGTTCAAAACGTGTCTAAGTTTCACTTGAACTTTCAAAACGACCTAAAACAGCTTACTTGTAGATTCATAACTCATAACTAAGCAAAAAGTTCAAATAGTGTGAAAAAAGCACTACAAGACCCTAAATGGCACCAAGTGTGTAAGTGCAACAAACTTAGTTCAAACCAACCTAAAACGTGCTCAAACGTGTCTAGGTATTACTTGAGTTTTCAAAACGACCTAGCAAATCCTAAGTGTAAGTTCGTAACTCATAATCTACCAAAAAGGTTGAAAAAAGCATTTCAAGACCAAAAATGACAACCAAGTGCAACAAACTCAATCTAACCTAAAATGTATTCAAAACGTGTGTAAGTATCACTTGAATTTTCAAAACGACCAAGCAATGCTTAAGTGTAAGTTTGTAACTCACAACCTACCAAAATTTCAAAAAGTATGAAAAAAGTACTCAAGACCCAACATGTCAATCAAATGTGTGTAAAACTTAGTTTCAAACCAACTAAAACGAGTTCAAAACGTGTCTAAGTTTCACTTGAACTTTCAAAACGACCTAACAAATATTCAATACAAGTTCATAAGTCATAACCTAGCAAAAAGTTCAAATTTTTCAAAAAGACACTCCAAAACCCAAAATGTCAAGTGTGTAAGTGCAACGAACTTAGTTCTATACAAACCTAACAAGTATTGAAAACACGTATAAGTTTTCAAACACCCTAACACCGCTTAAGTGTAAGTTTATAACTCATAACTTACCAAAAATTTCAAAAAGTGTGAAAAAAAATTTTCAAGACTCAAAATGGCAACCATGGCTGTATGTAAAACTAACTTAGTTTGTAGCAACCTAAAGGGTGTTCAAAAAATGCTTAAGTATCACTCGAACTTTAAAAACGACCTAATAATGCTTTAGTGTTACTTCATAACTCATAACCTACCAAAAAGTTTCAAAAAATGTAGAAAAAGCACTCCAAAATCCAAAATGGCAACCAAGTGTGTAAGTGCAACAAACTTAGTCTCAACTTTAAAATTAGTGCGAGTTGGGAAATGTAATTAACTCAAGCATGATGTAAAAAACTTGAAACGACTTAAATATTTATTCACCATCACATAAAAACAGTAATTAAATATAGATAACATGTGTAAATAAAGGGGAGAATCACCTTTCTAGCAAGTAGCTTTAGAGTAAGACCAAACACCATCCTCCTACTTGTAAATCTGCTCGATTGTCTACTTTGTTCTACACTCGTCATTTCACTGTCTCAGGCCATCCATTGAATTGGCCACCCAGCCTTGGCATACAAGAGTATGTCTCAGCCTGTTAACAAATACCACTAAAACTAAGCAAGACGAAGAAAAAAGTTTTTCAAAAAAATTACCTAACTTTTAGGTCTTCATGTGACCTTTAAGTACTTCTGTCTTCTCCTTCAACTCTTTGACAGATTGCTGAAATTATGTGTTTCTGCAATGTTTACCAGAACATGAAAGATTCATTACGAAAATAAATACCATGAAGAAATAGTAAAACTGACATACAAGAAGAAAAAAGTTCACTTGAAAACGACCTAAAACAGTATCACTTGAACAAAATGTGTCTAAGTATCACTTGAACTTTCAAAACGACCTAAAACAGCTTACGTGTAGGTTCGTAACTCATAACCTACGAAAAAAGTTCCAATAGTGTGAAAAAAGCACTACAAGACCCAAAATGGCTACCAAGTGTGTAAGTGTAACAAACTTAGTTCAAACCAACCTAAAACGTGCTCAAAACGTGTCTAGGTATTACTTGAGTTTTCAAAACGACCTAGCAAATCCTAAATGTAGGTTCGTAACTCATAATCTACCAAAAAGGTTGAAAAAAGCATTTCAAGACCAAAAATGACAACCAAGTGCAACAAACTCAATCTAACCTAAAATGTATTCAAAACATGTTGAGCCAACAAAGATACACACCAGCAAACTTTTGAACATAGGACCCTCCTAAACTACTCACTTTTGAACATAGGACTTCCTCAACTATCTACTCACTTCTGAACATACAACCTTGATAGAACACTTATGTACTGTTTCTATTATATTGATATTTGAGACTTAAAGTTGCAATAGAAAGAAAATTACAGAGAAATTACAAACAACAAGCAAAGAAACCCTCCTAATCCAAAACAGAAATAAACACAATTCAAAATACTACAATTAAAACCAGAACAATTCTGGCAGGCCCTTCCTTTTACTAAAAACTGCCTGCCCTTTCCCATCTCCCTCTCATCCATTTAACTTCCTGTTTTAGATAACTGTCATCCTTTTGAATAAGTAACTGTGTTGATTACTAACGTGCCTTACTTTCCTTTCTTCTATTATAAGTAAAATAACAATGGTGGTCTAACAGACCTCCTAAACTATCCACTCTAGAGCATGTTAAATCACCAATTCATCCAAAAACTAATGACGTAAATGTAATATTATATCTTCAACGTAAATGTAAATGTAAACTAATGACACTACAAGTGATTTTGAAACTAAGACATTGAAGCAGTCTGTTAGGAAGGGTGATGGAACCAGCAAGAGTGGGAGGAGTTCTTTAAAACAATCAGAGGTCAAGAGAAAGAAGGGATCAACTAAATCTATTTCTGGAAAAAACGTGAAAAGATTGTCAGGTGATGATGATAAAAAGGAAACCACACCTGTGCTGAAACCAGCCTCCAAAAATTGGAAGTAAATCAAAGGATCAAGGCACTCTTGAAATTGGAAGTAAACTTGGTAGCACAGGTCCAAAAATCACTGGCAAGTCGAAGAATGATGATGCCGAATCCAACAAGACTAGCAAATCTAAGGACGATGAGACATCCACACCTGCCGCTGTTGCAAAGTCCAACAAGCAAGATGTATCGAAGACGGGGAAGTCCAAACAAGAAACCCAAAAACTTCCGTTTCAAAAGGCAAGTCTACCAAAACAGGCGATAAGTCTAATAATACCAATCTCTCCACCAAGGTTAAGTTCACATCTTCAAAAGCAAAAGAAAAAGAAAGTGGAGATGTGAAGCATTCATCAACAAACCCTGGAACTATGAAAATTGAAGGTATGATTAGAGAAAGGTCAGTAGTAGTATCGATAGATTGCGGCGCGACCAATAATTTTATATCTGAAAAGTTAGTAACTCAATTGTTGTTGCAGTTGCAGAAAACTTCTGATTATAGGGTTATTTTTGGGTTTGAATCTGCTGTAAAAGGGAAGGGAATTTGTAAACAAGTGGAACTACTATTGGGTGAATGGAAGGTTGTGGATAATTTTCTTCCATTGGAATTGGGGGGGGAGTGGATGTCATTCTTGGTATGCAATGGCTACATACATTAGGAGTAACCGAAGTAGATTGGTGAAAACTTACTTTGACATTCATACAAAATGGGAAGAAGGTTGTATTGAGGGGAGATCCGAGTCGTACGAAGGCTAGGGTGAGTTTGAAGCACATGATGAAGACATGGACAGAACTTGATCAGGGATTTCTGATTGAGTGTAGATCTTTGGAAGGTGGAATGGCATTTGCAGCGATGTATGGGGTTGATGAAGTGCCTACCACTCATGAGTCTATTCCAGCCGTGTTAGCTAAGAACGAAGATGTTTTTGATTGGCCTGGAGAGTTGCCACCACAATGTACCATTGAACATCATATACATCTTAAGAAGGGGACTAATCCAGTCAATGTTCGGCCTCATAGATATGCATACCAGCAAAAGGAGGAGATGGAAAGATTGGTTGATGAAATGATGGCATTTGGCATAAAAACCTAGTACTAGTCCATATTCGAGCCCAGTCTTGTTGGTGAAAAAAAATGGTAGTTGACGGTTTTGTGTAGATTACCGTGCGTTGAATAGTGTGACCGTTCCAGACAAGTTTCCTATTCCAGTAGTAGAGGAATTGTTTGATGAACTTAATGGGGCTAATATATTTTCGAAGATTGATCTCAAGGCGGGATATCATCAAATTAGAATGTGTAAAAAGGATGTGAAGAAAACAGCTTTTAGAACTCACGAGGGGCATTATGAGTTTCTTGTCATGCCTTTTGGGCTCACCAATGCACCATCAACGTTTCAAGCTTTGATGAATAGTATCTTTAAACCTTACCTACACAGGTTTTCTTAGTCTTTTTTGATGATATATTAATTTACAGCAGAAGTTTGGATGAAAATCTTCAACATTTAGAATGGGTGCTAGAGGTGCTGCGAGAGAATAAATTATATGCTAATATGCACAAGTGTGGGTTTGCCAAAATGAAAGTGGAGTATCTTGGCCATATAATTTCGGGCAAGGGTGTAGAGGTTGATCCCGAGAAAATTAGATCTATCAAAGAATGGCCCGTGCCCACTAATGTCCGTGAAGTTCGTGGATTTCTTGGGTTGACAGGAATTATCGAAGATTTGTAATGAATTATGGAAGTGTGGCTGCTCCTTTGACTCAATTATTGAAGAAAGGAGCATATGAATGGACTGTTGCAGCTGCTGAAGCTTTTGAGAATTTAAAGATGGCTACGATGACTCTCCCAATCTTAGCACTGCCAGATTTTTCCTTACCAATTGAAATAGAGACCGATGCTTCTGGATACGGGGTAGGTGCTGTCTTAATTCAAAATCATCGGCCAATTGCTTATTTTGAGCCAGACATTAGCTATGAGGGATCGTGCTAAACCAGTTTATGAACGGGAATTAATGGCTGTAGTTTTGGCTGTGCAACGCTGTAGACCTTATCTTTTGGGCAAGAGGTTTGTAGTGAAAACTGATCAACGATCATTGAAACTTTTATTGGAACAAAGGGTTATCCAACCTCAACATCAGAGGTGGATTGCTAAGCTTCTTGGCTACAATTTTGATGTCGTGTATAAACCGGGACTAGAAAACAAAGCAGCAGATGCCTTGTCTCGTGTCCCTCCTACTGCCCAACTTAATCAACTTACTGTTGAGATCAGTTAAATTGGCAGTCCCCAACACTGAAGTTGACCCTAAATTAGTCCCAGAAATTAATGGGATGGATCTGAATGTCTTGTTCAATGATGAAGATATTCTCCCTATTAAAATTCCCCTGGATTTGCCTAAAGATTTAGTGTCTATAGTCGGTGATTGTGGAATCATTCTGGCTTAAATTAGATGTGCAACTGCCTTTTCCTCCTCCCAGTCATTATTAAGGTTGTCTCCTGGAACACTAAGGGTTTGAACGACTCCTCTAAACGTGCAACACTTAAAAAATTCATCAACAATTGTAGTCATGATTCAAGAATCTAAGAAGGACACCTTGAACTCGGCTTTTATAAAATCATTGTGGAGTTCTAAGGATATTGGCTGGGATTATGTGGCTTCTGTTGGATCTTCTGGGGGAATTCTTACCATGTGGGACACAGTAAAATATCTGTAACAGAGGTCATTAAAAGACGCCTCTCTTTGTCAATCAAATGCCTCACTTTGTGCAAAAAGGTTTGTTGGATCACAAATGTCTATGGCCCTTGTGGTTGCAGAGAAAGGAAATTGGTTTGGCCCGAATTGTCTTCCTTGGCTGATTGTTCGGCCGTGGCCTGGTGCATAGGTGGGGATTTTAATATCACTCGTTGGGCCGGGAAAGATTTCCTTTTGGCAGAAGTACTAGGAATGTCATTATTCAATAACATTACTATCATGTTTGTCAACTATCAAACTAACTCTTTTAAGTTATTTAGTGTGACACTACAAAGTTATGAACACCATAATCTTAATTAAAACCTTTTAATAAACAAATGCCAAGTTACTACTCAACAATGCAAGGAATTCAAAAAACATGACAGCTATCCTAATTGGTTGAAAATGAGAAAAAGAAAGTTAGCCAGACAACCTGTTTGGACTACAAAGCCAGCAGATACGATTCCTCAAATTTGACCATTCACTCTCCATACTCTACAAGTCTTCAAGCACATGATGCTGCCTTCTTTCAGATGAGCAACATCATTCCGATCTTAACAGTCAGAAGAGCAAATCAAATCAATCCTAGCATATTCACAAATCACAACTAAAAAGTACAAACATTACAAAATAAAACATGCAGCGATATCAACAAGCATTCTGATAAATAATTAGCCAATTAATTGACATTACAAAATAAATAAAGAAAAAAATCATTGGAAAGATCACTGCTTAAATGAAATTTGAAATATCTCCCAATAGTTTTGATCGGTTACCCGAGTTGTGAGAGTGATCGGTTGATATTGCGTGCTTCCTTCAAGCGCTCCCCAGCTGCACCTGTTAGCTTCTGCCTCCGGAACCAGGTAAATCAATAAGATTTATTCACTTGTTTTAAAGCTACTTAAACCATCTGCCAGTCTCTGCACAATAAAGTACTAGTCAGAAATGTACCTTGTCTCATACTGAGTTACTTTTTCACATGATTTTTGCTAGCAGGATAAATTAGTTTAAGCTCTAGAAGGAACCAACTTATCCCCTTAAGGGAAACCAAAACAAATAATTAAGAATAATGAGGATACGAAGTGGTCCTCGAGAGTAACCAGTTACAAACCTAATGAAAAAGCAAGATACAATTGTTATATTTCTGAAGTTCAGTTTTTCTTTAAGCCAACTTGAGACAAGAAGTAACCAACTGATGTGTAATGAAAATACTGACTTCAGAAATTTCTTTTGGTTTTCCATTGAGAAACTTTTGATAACTTCCCAAAACATCTCAATGACATAATGCTCCTGAAAGCATGAAATAAAAATTCAAATTTCGAAGTTCCCACATTTGGTTTTTCAATCCAGCAGAAGCATAAAAGAACATCATTAAAAAAGTGAAGATATTTCTCTGTTTCCTATCACAAATTTCTTGATCATGGTTGTGCCTGACCAAACAGAGCATTACAAACAATACAAGTCCAAAGTTTGTTTTCATAGTCATAGAAACATAAGAGAGGACTAGAAGTCTGAATAATGGTAATCAATTTATCACCCAGTTTCAAACACTAATACAGGCATATACATTGTATGAATTCGAAATTAATTGAAAAATATTAAAAAGAATCTAAACGATGACCAACTCCCTAAACTCCAAAGACTTCAAAACCATCTCCCAATTACCCGGGTGAGATCTTCCAACATCATCTACAATTATGAAATTTAATTGACTTGACATCACAATTCCGATTGCACTACAATAAATCTAGTATTCGATATCCTAAACCAAGAATTGTTCAACCTCCAAAGGAAGATTAATTGTAACTAATCTTCTTGCAAGATTTCAAATTTTCAAAATTTTATCGAACACAATATGCAAAACAATTACGCAGAAAAGAAAAGAAACAAAAATACATATATAGAAAAAAGGGTTTAATAGAACTTACCCTATGATAACCACTTGAATAAGTAGTATGTGTCCGTAGGTCATCAACATCCAAGTTGTCCAGTGAACCTGATATTGAAAGCTGAAATGAAATAGACCACTCGATTTATCCTGGAACCACAAAAGACCAGCAACAAAACTTCATAGTATTTAGCCATTGGTCCATGATTTGACCTAAATTAGGGTTCTCTTTATGTTTTTCTTATCATTTCCCATCGCAAGGGAACTTTTTTTCCCACATCTTTTCCCCTTACAAGGACTTCAGTTGTCACCACTTAGAGTCCATGTAGGCTAAAAATAATCTAGTTCACTTTGTTTATTTCTCAGATTTTAATGATTAGTAAAATTCTGCCTCTACACTTTTACGAGCATTGTGCCTCTTCGAAAATGAACAACTTGAATCTTAAGGAAGACTAGTTTCCTTATCCAGAACCTGAATCTTCACTTCATCAAGGAAACCCACATCTATTCCTTCAGGTGAACTCAATAAGGAAGACCCTGATGCCTCTAGGGTTTAGGCTTTGGTTGGTTGCTGCCCAGATCACAAGATCAAGTGTACTCCTAATCATTCTAGGTTCTTGCTTTAATTAGTTTAGTGTTTCACGTCACATGAAAATTAAAGGTCGACAATGGCACATTATCAAAACTACTAACCCCCTCCCCCCTCCCCCACCCACACACCCACACAATAAGAAGAATAAAAATGCAAATCTAAGTGCTTAACCCTACTGACTTTGTATGGTCTAGGAGAAAAAATGTTCCTCCTTTAACATACTTCTTTCCCAAATAGTATAATTAATACTAGCATGAAACAGGATTCAAGGCACATGAGGCAGTTGATGTGCAATGATAAACGAGTCATCAAGAGATTATATAACAGCAAAACAGCCTTTTCATGCAAACCACGTTACTATCTCAGTGAGTTAGTGATACCTGGAATTCATGCTCATTGAACATGTTGATCCATTCTTTCTGTATAAGCTGCTGAATCCCTCTCAAAAAATGAGAACTTTGCTGTCGTATCTGAGGAGGACATGTTTTCAATCAACATTGGAGTAGGGAGACACATTGGATAAACAAGGGACAAACTATGCTGAAAGTTCAAACGATGATTGGCAACAAGATGAATGAATGTGATGACATTTTCACAGGTGACACGACGGTTTTTTCCTCCAGGAAGTAGCTCTTCTTCAATTTGCTTTCCATATTCATTGTTTATAATAACAAAATATAGCTCTAGTTCAGGAATGTCACCTTCATGATTTAAGATAAGAAGTGAGAAAAAGATTCTACCAGGATACTAGATTGATCTAGATCATTGATCAACAGGCTAAGTGTGGTATCAGCTAAAAGTGATACCAGGGAATACACACCTTTAAGAAAATAAGGTGGCGATACAATTCAGGATCCAAGGATGGCAAGTCATTTAGATAGTTATACATGTTGTGATGATAAACATTGGAAATATTCAATGTTGGGTTAAATATTATTCCATCTTTATACCATGCAACCATGCAATATTAAACTCTCATAAATTATATAGAAAGCTGATAGACCTCCCATAGTAAAGGTGTATTCCCGTAGGGACAAGAATAGGAAGAAGAAAGAATGATTGAGAGTTAGTTGGTATTTTTCCATTTGTGTGGGCCCTTAGGAATGTGTTTGTTAGAGTGGGGCCAAGTATTTTATTATTTCTCTGAGCAATTACTTAAGTGTCTTGCGTGGGAGGGTATGGGTATCTTTTTGGACATATGATTTTGGTATAGACTCTCATTAGAGCGTGGAGAAACTGGGGAGCTCTCAAATCCTTCCCCACAGTTGATAAATAAAATTGTGGCTAAAGCCTTAACAATTTTGGTATCAGAGCCATCTTTCCTGGTATGGTTGGTAAGATGGAAGCTAGGATAGTTGAACTGGAAGAAGGTTTAGAGGGAGTAACCACAGGGACGACTGAAATGGAAAGTAGAGTAGAAGCAAAATTTTTACAAGTAGAAGAACGACAATTAGCATTTGAAAGGAAGATGAAGAAACAATTTGCGGAAGCAGAAGTTCGAAGTACAATGGCTGAACAAAAGATTGAGGATAATCTGTAAAAATTGAGTGAGGATATGAAATTGTTAATACACAGGATGGGAGTGATGGGAAGTGCTTCAAAAGGATCCACATCTAGTGAAAGAATGATTACGGACAAGGGAAAGGGAATAATGAATGAGGAACAAGTTCAAGAAGAAAAAAGTGAACAAAAAACTAACCCAGTGGTGGATGAGGGAGTTGGAGTACCATGTGCACCAAATATTCGTGAGATACCCCTTTTTGACATGAGGCTACGAAAACTGGAGGTGTCGATATTTAAAGGGGAGGAAGAAGAGAATGTGGATGGATAGCTACAACGTGTGGAGCGCTATTTTGTGGTGAATATCTGACGAAGAGAGATAAGTTGGATGCGGCGGTCCTGTGCTTGGAGGGGGAAGCTTTGGACTGGTATCAATGGAAGGAGGATAGAAAGAAAATCGGCAGCTGGACAGAATTCCGATAGCTTCTGTGGGCCAGATTCAAAGCGTCCGACCAAGGAGATAAACACGCAAGGTTGATGAAATTACAGCAGGAGACCACCGTGAGGGATTACCGGCGGCGATTTGAACAATTTTCGTCGGCCTTAAAGATATGAGTGATGCAGCCCTAGAAAGTAAGTTTGTGTGTGGGCTGAAGGAAGAGATTCAAAGTGAGATCTGAAAATTGAATTCAGTGGGCCTAGAGGCTAAAATGTTAATGGCCCAAATAATTGAGAAGATGATCGAGTGGTTCAATTGAAGAGAATTCATGGGGCAAGTGGAAACCCTAATTTATCAATTAAAATGTCAAATAGTGGGCCAAGCAGGTCGAGAAGTCAAACTGGGTCAAAGGCCTCAGATCGGGGTCGCTACATCACGAACGATTAACGATTACCCTAGCCGAATTCGTCGTACTCGTCCACGACGATTACTTCATCGCCAGGAATCGGGCGCGAAGAGTACGTTGTCTCAACCATACCGCCGAATGACTGACAACGAAGTGCGGATTAAGAAGGAAAAAGGTTTGTGTTTTAGATGTGACGAGAAGTTTAGTCTAGGGCACCGCTGCAAAAGACGTGAATTGAACATCATTGCTGTACAAGAAGGGGAAGACTTAAGTGACAAAACCGATCAAGTGGGGGAAGAAATCGAAACCAACGGGAATAAGGAAGTCAATACAAAAATAGTGAATCTGTCGATAAATTCATTGGTAGGTTTCAATTCGCCGAAAACCATAAAAATTAAAGGAGAAATAAGGGGACGTGAGGTTGTGGTGCTGATCGATGGGGAGCCACGCACAATTTTATTGCAGAAGAGGTAGTCAAAGAGCTAAAAATTTCAGTAGAAACCATGGATGCATATGGGGTTGTTCTGGGAACCGGAGGCATAGTCCAAGCAACCAGTGTGTGTAAGGATGTAAACCTGACAATCGCCAATTTATCAATCACTCACGATTTTCTCCCTCTACCACTCGGAGTGCTGACGTTATATTAGGAGTTACTTGGTTGGAAATGTTAGGGAAAGTAATTTTTTATTACAAGTTGTCGGAGATGGAATTCTCACTGGGTGAATGGGTGGTAATTCTTCAAGGGGATAGAAGTTTAGTAAGATCCCAAGTGTCACTGAAATCGATAATGAAAACCTTTGAGAAGGAAGATCAAGGCGTGTCAATCGAATTAAGTGCAGTTGTACAGTGGGGAGTGGGCGAAGCAAGGGAACACATAGCAGACTACTTGAGTAAACTACAACCAGAAATTCAAAAAGTTCTTCAGTCCTTTAGCGTTGTGTTTGAACCAAGCAATCAATTACCCCCACCTCGCGATCATGATCATGCTATTGAATTAGAACCAGGGGCTCGTGCAGTGAACGTGCGCCCGTATCGTTATCCCCAATTTTAGAAAGATGAGATAGAGAAACTAGTTAAGGAAATGCTGCTAGCCGGAATAATTCAGCCAAGCAAAAGTGCCTTTTCAGTGCTCCTTGTTAAGAAAAAGGATGGTAGCTGGCAATTTTGCGTTGATTACCGAGCACTGAATCTTGCCACTATACCAGATAAGTATCTGATTCCTGTTGTTGATGAACTGTTGGACAAATTATTTGGGGCAACCATATTCTCCAAAATTGATTTAAAGTTAGGTTATCAGCAAATTCGGGTGCGGGCAGCCGATGTTCACAAAACAGCGTTTCGAACCCACGAGGGGCCCTATGAATTCCTTGTGATGCTGTTTGGGTTGAAATGCTCCGGCAACATTCCAATCAATCATGAGTGATGTTCTTCGCCCATATTTACGCAAGTTTGTTTTGGTTTTCTTTGATGACATCTTAATTTACAGCAAGTCCTTGGACGAGCATTTGCACCAATTGGCAATGGTTTTGGAAACTCTAGTAGCTCATCAACTGGTAGCCAACTTTAAAAAATGCCAATTTGCGGTTGACAAAATTGAATACTTGGGCCATGTTATTTCTTCAGAGGGGGTGGCAGCGGATCCAACAAAAATAGAAGCGATGGTTAAATGGCCAGCACCCAAGAACGTGAAGGAGCTAGGTGGGTTTTTTGGGGCTAACGGGGTATTATCGGAAATTCGTTGCAAACTACGGTTCTATTGGCTGCCCCCCTTGACACAACTGTTAAAAAAAGGTAACTTTAAGTGGAATGAGACGACCGAGAACGCATTTCAGCAGTTAAAAGTCAGCAATGATGTCTGTCCCGATGCTAGGTATTCCTGATTTTTCACAAAGTTTTGTGCTGGAAACTGATGCTTCGGGTGTGGGTATTGGGGCTGTCCTAATGCAAAATCAACGACCAGTGGCCTTTTTCAGTCAAGCTTTACCTATTACCCATAGGTTTAAGGCTGTTTATGAACGGGAGCTTATGGCAATAGTGCTGGCTGTTCAAAAATGGCGACCATATCTATTGGGTAAGCCTTTTGTGGTGCGTACAGATCAGAAAAGTTTGAAGTTTCTTCTTGAACAACGGGCTATCGGGGGAGAATATCAGAGATGGATCGCTAAACTATTGGGGTATGATTTTGTGATTGAGTACAAGAAAGGATTGGAAAACAAAGCGGCCGATGCCTTATAGAGATTACCACCGGTATTTGAATTGGGCCTCGTAAGTATTGTGGGCGGGCTAAACCCTTCGGTTTTCATCGATCAAGTGGCTGGAAATGAATCTCTTAACAATATTCGATTGTCCTTGATAAATGGACAGCCAGCAGATGGATATTTGCTACAAGGAGGAGGATTCACCTGATATTACTTTATTATTAGCTGAGTTCCATAACAGCCCGATAGGGGGACATCATGGTGCATTGAAAACATATCAAAGGCTAGCAAGGGAGGTCTATTGGCGAGGTATGAAAGCCCATATCCGCACCTATGTTGCTGAATGTTCCGTGTGTCAGCAAGCCAAATACTTGTCTTTAACTCCGGCTGGTTTCCTTCAAGCATTACCCATTCCGGACCGTGTGTGGGAAGATATTAGTATGGATTTTATTGAGGGCTCCACAAATCCGAGCGTTATGATGTTATATTGGTAGTTGCGGATCGTCTTTCCAAGTATGCACATTTCATTCCCTTGAAACATCCATTTGGTGCAAAAGTGGTTGCTGCTGTTTTTATGCGAGAGATTATTCGTTTGCATGGATGCCCCCGAAGTATAGTGTCGGATCGTGATCGTATTTTCACAAGTCTATTCTGGGAAGAGTTGTGGAGGTTGTTGGAAACTCAGTTGAGACGAAGCACCACTTACCACCCCCAAACGGATGGTCAAACAGAAGTTGTCAATCGAGGGGTGGAGACGTATCTACGGTGTTTTGCTATGAACACACCTAAACAGTGGGTTAAATGGCTAGCTTGGGTTGAATTGAGCTATAATACAACAGTCCGTACAGCCATATTGATGACCCCCTTCGAGGCCCTCTATGGGCGACCACCCCCTCTATATTACCGTATGTGAAGGGCTCGAGTCGGGTGAATGAAGTAGACCATTTGATGAAAGAAAGAGATGAAATTTTGGGTGTTTTGAAGGCCAATTTACTGAAAGCACAGCAGCGAATGGTCAAATATGCTAATGCTAAAAGACAGGAGGTTCTGTTTAAGGTTCATGATTGGGTGTATGTGAAGTTACGCCCTTACCAACAGTCCTCTCTCAGCCGTTTTAAGCACCCCAAATTGGCCCCAAGATTCATTGGTCCATTTATGATCGTGGCACGAATTGGTTTCGTTGCATACCGTTTGGCCTTTCCCAAGGAATCGCTTATACACCCATCTTTCATGTTTCTGTTCTTCGCAAGGTGTGAGTTCAAACAGGCCATTATTCCCAATTCCAAAAGATTTGGCTGCTGATTTGTCTATGCAAGTGTCTCCAGTAGAAGTATTGGGAGTTCGCAAAACAATAGAAAAGGAGGACAACTTAGAAGTTTTGATCCGTTGGAGTGAGGGGACACTTGAAAGTGCAACATGGGAACAAGCTGCTCTTATTCAAGAACAGTTTCCTGAATTCCACCTTGAGGACAAGGTGGCTCTTTGGGGGCGGATAATGATAGACCTCCCATAGTAAACGTGTATTCCCGTAGAGACAAGAATAGGAAGAAGAAAGAATGATTGAGAGTTAGTTGGTATTTTTCTATTTGTGTGGGCCCTTAGGAATGTGTTTGTTAGAGTGGGGCCAAGTATTTTGTTATTTCTCTGAGCAATTACTTAAGTGTCTTGAGTGGGAGGGTATGGGTATCTTTTTGGACATATGATGGAATTAAAGAGCTCACCTGTCTTAAAATAACGATCAGGCATCTGTTCTTTAACGATAGTGGCTTCTCCTGCTCATAAAACTCCTCATTGTCAATTATTATGAGCATGTGCCTGATTGATAAGGAAAGAAGTGATCAGGACATGCCGAATCTTATAACATACCATATAATTATATAACATCAGATGAGGAATTAAAGCGAAATTCAAAAGTAGAGGAACAGGAATAAAGAAGATAATCTTACTTGTACACAGGACAAAAAAACAGCCAAAGGTAATAGCCAACCAGGTGCATCTCCTGATAAATATGCCAATTTCTCTGAAAAGGATGACCATTTTTTATTCTCGTGGCACTTTTTAATAAAACTCCAGAGTACTGGAACTAACTCCATTCTGTATGCTAGAATAGTCATAATTTTTTATGTCCCACACCAAGTTGTACTTAAAAAGATCTTTTCAAAAAAAATCTATAGAGTTTTTTTTTCTTTTTTAAATGAAGTACATGCATGTTATGTTTCTCGTTATTGAGAAAACATGACCTTTAAACCATTACTAACGCCATTATATCCAAACAGCAAGGTACACGAACCTAGTAGAGGATGACACATGCAACTTTGTCCATTGGGTAGAGAGAGGTGTGAAATGTGAATGTCCGCCACAGTAAAGGAAGAGTAAGAATTTGAGAGGAGAAACTCCAATTGGGATCAACACGTGGGCAACAACATGGCTTCTTACCAACATGAGAACTCAAAAGAGACAGCAGATGTTCTAGAGAAGCCAATGAACTCTTGGAATGTGAATCTGCACTTTCCTGCAATAGTTTGAGTGTGAATTAGTTCTCTGAAAACACCTGCAGAGGATAATCCACGGCAAAACAGAATATCTATAAAAAAAACCACTTGCAAGTAGAAAAAAAGGAAGTACATTTATACCTTCCCTGTCAAAGTGATATCCCTAATCAACGCATATGCATTTCTTTCCAGGAAGTAACCAACAATTTTACAAACCCATGGGAGTTCAGGTTGTAATAAGAAAATAATTGTGTCTAACAATAGAGTTGCAGGTGTGTTAGAGTTCACAGGTGCAGCCAAAAGTTGATTCCTCAATTGGTTTCTATCAAGAACAACATCAAGTAAGAATAATTCAGAGGAAAAATAAAGACAACTTATCATATATATAAATAAGATTAGTCTGAATTCGTTAGCTGAAGGTAAAAAAACCTTTATGTCATTATATATATCTGAACAAAATCTAAGAAATATATCACTTTTCAACAAAAGAAATATATCATATACAATTAAAGGATCACAGCATAGAAAGCCAACAAAATCAACAATGATAGATCAAACATTTGTTTCCATTCAAAACGTTAAAAAGGATAAGTTTTTAATAAGGAATGTTGAAATGGAAAAAACTAATTACCTATTATGGTGTACAGTCTGGATGCAAGCATATGCAAATTTCTTAACTCTCTAATCCACTAAGGCCTTGTTAAGTACATAATCCTTGCTAGCGAAAATGCTCAACATATCCCTATATATGTAAGAGAGAGAAAGGTAAGAAAGTACTAACACTAAGAGATATGTGCTATCAATTAGAACACTTTAAGATGATATTATCAATTAGAAAACCAAGCATAGAGCAACATAAGGGAAAATAACAAACAAGGGCACCACAGTGGTTCAGAAACCAATCAATATTTTCATTTGTCACTTTTATAATAATTTCCCAAGGGAAAACCCTCATAACAAGCCTCGTTTTCCCCTACTATGGAACGGGGAGGATTTCTCCTCTTTTCAAAGCCCTCGTCAAACTCAATGCTAAGTTTGACTGCTCCCTTCAAAGTGACAACAAGCCTTGTTTTTCCCCTAATGTGGATCGGGAGGATTCCTCCTCTTTTCAAAGCCCTCATCAAACTCGATGCTAAGTTTAGAACGCTAAGAGTAGGTGGTTTGGTTTTGGTTAGGCCAAAAGTAAAGTTTTCTGCTAAAAGCTCTGATACTTAGGGAACTCAACACATTCTACTTGACCGAACCAAGTTGGCTCTTTGCTTTTTTATGGGATTTTTCTAATGTATATTGCATGTGTTGTTTGTTTTTTTATAGCTCTTGATTGTCTAACCTTTTTACGTTTTGCATTTGCAAGTCTCTCTTTTGTTTCTTTGGTATGCAATGTGGTAACAAGGTCTTGCTAGAACCGGTGGCTAACCTTTCTATGGTTCTAAACTTAGTTTCTAAGTTTGACTGCTCCCTTCGGAGTGACAACAAGCCTCGTTTTCCCCCTACTATGGAACGGGGAGGATTCCTCCTCTTTTCAAAGCCCTCGTCAAACTCAATGCTAAGTTTGACTGCTCCCTTCGGAGTGACAACAAGCCTTGTTTTCCCCCTAATGTGGATCGGGGAGGATTCCTCCTCTTTTCAAAGCCCTCATCAAACTCGATGCTAAGTTTAGAACGCTAAGAGTAGGTGGTTTGGTTTTGGTTAGGCCAAAAGTAAAGTTTTCTGCTAAAAGCTCTGATAGTTAGGGAACTCAACACATTCTACTTGACCGAACCAAGTTGGCTCTTTGCTTTTTTATGGGATTTTTCTAATGTATATTGCATGTGTTGTTTGTTTTTTTATAGCTCTTGATTGTCTAACCATTTTACGTTTTGCATTTGCAAGTCTCTCTTTTGTTTCTTTGGTATGCAATGTGGTAACAAGGTCTTGCTAGAACCGGTGGGCTAAGCTTTCTATGGTTCTAAACTTAATTTCTAAGTTTGACTGCTCCCTTCGGAGTGACAACAAGCCTCGTTTTCCCCCTACTATGGAACGGGGAGGATTCCTCCTCTTTTCAAAGCCCTCATCAAACTCGATGCTAACTTTAGAACGCTAAGAGTAGGTGGTTTGGTTTTGGTTAGGCCAAAAGTAAAGTTTTCTGCTAAAAGCTCTGATAGTTAGGGAACTCAACACATTCTACTCGACCGAACCAAGTTGGCTCTTTGCTTTTTTATGGGATTTTTCTAATGTATATTGCATGTGTTGTTTGTTTTTTTATAGCTCTTGATTGTCTAACCTTTTTACGTTTTGCATTTGCAAGTCTCTCTTTTGTTTCTTTGGTATGCAATGTGGTAACAAGGTCTTGCTAGAACCGGTGGGCTAACCTTTCTATGGTTCTACATTTAGTTACTAATTAAGTTTGATTGCTCCCTTCGAAGTGACAATAAGTTTTGTTAATGTCGACCCTTTTCTAAAGGGATTTAGTTCACTGTGGCTAGACAAGAGGCTTCTAACTCATGTTTGACAAGATAAACTTGTTAAAACCATCCCAGTTTCTAAAGAGTGCCTCATATCCTTTGTTACTCTATCTAGGCTAGGTTTGGACTAAGTGCGTCATAGGTAAGTCATGACAAAGCAACAAAGGAAGACAAAGCTAGAAAAGTATCCATGCACTTATTTATTATACATGCAATCAAGCATTCACAACACACATACCATTTTCTCAATCATGCATTCACATCTCAATAAGAAATAGCTAAAAGGAGCTTAAAACAAAAAAGACAGCAGCTTATGCTCAAATTTCAGCACAAATACTCATCAAAATTCAGAATTTCACATCATAAACTCGAGCTCAGTGCTCAAGGGTTGCCAATCATGCTTTTTTATGCAAGATCTAATTAAGCTAAGGAGGTATAATGCTCATTATTGTATGGAAAGAATTCTGAAAAATTTTGAAATTTGGGCAAAATTTGAACCCCCAAGTTTACACTAAACATGCAAGCTAAGCAAGCTATTACCCACACCCTCTCAAAAAATTGCTTTTTCTGTCCTAAAAGCTTTTGAAAATCAAAGTAAATGGAGAAAAATAAGGGGGGAACTTTGGACTCCCCTGGAAGGATCGACATCCTTGACTTTGGTTTGAAGCTTGCATGGATAAACCTTTTCATTCATTTTTCATTGATTATTCATCCTTGTTCCTGAAAATCAAAGGAAATTCTCTCAATTTTATATATTACTAAAATTAGGATACATATAAGTCTTAACTAGTCTAATAGCACCCTCCATTCATCTTCCCCTACACTGGCTACGGTATCAAAATTTTCAATTAAGTAATATGTCTACTAACGAACTTGAAAACAAAACACATCACACTAAAAAACACAAACATCACTTTAACCCAACAGAAGCAACTCTTTTTACCCTTGCACTCACTATCACATTACTATCATGTTTGTCAACTGTCAAACTAACTCTTTTAAGTTATTTAGTGTGACTACAAAGTTATGAACACCATAATCTTAATTAAAACCTTTTAATAAACAAATGCCAAGTTACTACTCAACAATGGCAAGGAATTCAAAAAACATGACAGCTATACTAATTGGTTGAAAATGAGAAAAAGAAAGTTAGCCAGACAACCTGTTTGGACTACAAAGCCAGCAGATACGATTCCTCAAATTTGACCATTCACTCTCCATACTCTACAAGTCTTCAAGCACATGATGTTGCCTTCTTTCAGATGAGCAACATCATTCCGATCTTAACAGTCAGAAGAGCAAATAAAATCAATCCTAGCATATTCACAAATCACAACTAAAAAGTACAAACATTACAAAATAAAAACATGGCAGCGATATCAACAAGCATTTTGATAAATAATTAGCCAACTAATTGACATTACAAAATAAATAAAGAAAAAAATCATTGGAAAGATCACTGCTTAAATGAAATTTAAAATATCTCCCAATAGTTTTGATCGGTTACCCGAGTTGTGAGAGTGGTCGGTTGATATTGCGTGCTTCCTTCAAGCGCTCCCCAGCTGCACCTGTTAGCTTTTGCCTCCGGAACCAGCTACTTAAACCATCTGCCAGTCTCTGCATAATAAAATGATTATGAGCCTAAATTTTACAAGTACCAGTCCGTTGAATATAGAAACGTGATACTCATGCTTTTCCATCCTAAACAACAGAACTATCTGCACTTCGATTTACAAATTCATTGCCTTTTTCCGACAGTGCCCACAACTGTTAGTTGTTACAGGTATACTTCTTTTATTTATTTATTTATTTATACTAAATTCAATAATACCATATTCCAGATATTAGCAACATTATTTTAGCATTACCTTGGATCGGGATTCAACAACACAGGTAAAAAATGCAGTATGTGATAGCGAACTCTCAGGAACGGTCGGGTTAGAAGAGGGAGGCCTAGGTGGAAGCGGGCTCTTCAGGATTTGGAATCGAAAACCGATCTGAGGGTGGAGAATTTTCTTTGGAAGACTTGGGTTTTCGAGGGGGTCTGCGGCCTTGATTTCGGCACCGTTAAGGCTAGAAGAAGAAGAAAGTGGTGGATCGACGAGATGGGTATGTCGCAAGATAGAGTTTCTTGGCTGCTTCACGTTAGAGAGGAAGAGCGAAATTTTGGAGGTATAGGAAGAGCGAAACGGAATTTGAGAGATAGGAAATCGCAAGGTTTGAGGAAGACGAAGAAGAGAAGGGGAGATGAGAGGCAGAGTAAACGATCGAGAAGAAAAAGGGAAAGAAATTTGAAATAAAAGAGACCGTTGAGGTTGAAGAAGAGGGGAAAGAAAATTGACCGTGGAGGAGAGTTATTTAATTTTTGGATTAAATATTTTCTATGAAAATTAAAAAAGAAAAAGTTAAAAGGCAAATATTTTCTACTTTTTTTTATTATTTATTCTATGAAAATTCAATAATAAAAAAGCATCTATATTTGCTTTTGGTATGGTTCACATTTTTATTTATTTGACAAAAATCTAACTAAATTATCATTCATTTTGACCTAATATTGCAAATATAAATTTATATTTTGCATCTTAACTACTCTTTGGCATTTATAATATCATTGTTCCACACCTCAATTTTTTTATTGTTGTCAAAAATAAACCTAATCCAAAATGAATTAGCAAATTAGGGAATAAATGTAATCATTGTTTTTGGGAGTTTGAGTTCGACCGTGATTATTGTTGAATAATTTTATTTGGGATGCAAGTTTTTCACTTAGACATGGACATTTTGCTATTTTAGCAATTTAAATTTAAATTTTTCTTTTATCAAAAGTAAACCTCTTGTTTTAATGTTTTTCTGGTCATCCCTTTTAAATACAACTAATGACAAATGAATATAACAATTAAGAAATTCGTAGATATATAACAACATTTTAAACTAATTGCTGCAGTTATTTTAAATCACATATGTCATTCGCTTATAAGGCCTTGCACAATGTATTCACCATAAAGATCATATAACTGTAGAGATGTATAGAAGGTCTGATAAACAACATAAACGAAAAGTTCTAATCCTTGAAATTGTAAACATTACCCATATCCTACAAGAAAAGTCACATCAACTTGATATTTGTTGGAATTTAACAAAAATGAAAAGAAAGCAACGATAAACCAATGATGATGGAAGAAGATACAGTTTTCAAACACAACCAGCTATCCAAATTATTCATAATATGGTATTAGAAAATATATTGCAATTTGTAACCTCATAAGTTTATAAACAGAGTAAAAATTAAAGGAAATTTTTTTATCAAGGTTATATTAGGACTTTATACTACTTATATGTAATTCTTAAGTTTTCTTCTTTTAGCTATAAAAGACACAAATTAAGAAAAAAATATGACTTGATTGTCCATGTAAAGTTATGCCCCAACTTTTTTCTTCTAACTTAAGAAAAGGAACACCAACAAATATCTATCCCCATAAACTAAAAAGCATAGGAAAATGATAGTAAAAGTAAAATCAAATTTTTCTGTTATCTTTTCCTTCATTCATTTACTTCTAATTGAAAATAAACCAAAAGTCTAAAACCGATCAAATTATTGAAAACGAAAAAACTAGAAACATAACAGTGTGGAGAGGTAGTTATTATCAAGTATTTGATTTTGTTTAATAGATTCCAGTTGTGACAACCACAACAATTGTATGCATGAAGTTCATCATTCAAACAGATTCTGACAACAAATTTCAACACATCTGCAAGGCGAAAGAAGATAGGAATTAGGATAACAAGGTAATTAGAACACTGAAATAAATTTTAAAAATAATTTTATTGCCGATTGCTACTATAAGCATAATTATCTGCTTGTATAATTGTCTTGCATGATCTGACAAATACATTATGGTATTTGAATATTCCATTCAGGTTGTATCTTGCATGTTACCAACAAAATCATGTGCTTAGTGATAAATTACTCTTAGACTGAGAAATACTCGAAAAAAATCAAGAGTAACAACTCTTAGTTTTCCAGAAAAATTGAAACAAAATCATGACAAACCAACAACAAGAACTTCATAAACTTATCTGATGAAAGCAACTCAAGAACAGTCTCAATGCAGATCATACATGAGTTCTTTGCTAATATTTCCAAAGGCTAAAAAGAGTTAAGGAAAAAAAGAAAAACAATAATTACCTGTAATTTTCGTTGGTTCATGATCTTCTCTTGTCATTCCCTCACTTTAATCTCATAACTGAAAAGGAAAAGAGGAGGGAGGGGTGATTAAACTCATGCATGTACATAATGTCGAAACGAGCAAAATTACCATCCTATTAACTATGAAAGTCTGGTTGTGGCCGAAGTAGGGTGAAAGTCAGTGTAGATTAGGATAGATGTCACCGTGAAGCTCACTGTCGGTTGGGGAAGAACATAAAAATTGACTTTTTTCTTTTATAACAGGCTGACTGACCTACAGGCTGGGGTGAACTGGCTGGCAAGGAGGAAGTGACATGCTACCACTAGGTTGTGTTAGGTGTGAACAATGGACAATGGTGGCTAGAAGTGAGGGAAGGGCTTTGTCAAAGGGTCGTGCAGGGCTGAACTCCAACTGTCCAATATTAGTTTGTTCGCTTACTTTCTTTGTTTCACCCATATCAATGTCTGCAAAAATTCCCACAATATATAGAAATGGAAATAAAGATCCTTAAGTTCTTTGAGAAAAATCATAAATATAGCCACAAAATTTCTCCAATTATTTGTTACTTAAAAAGTATAGAAATTGTCAACCAAGCTCAACTAACGCCTGTATGTATGTACTTAGAACCAAGAGGTCTCGGGTTTAAATCCTCTACCCCGAATTTGTACTCATAAAAAGAAAAATACATAAATTGTATGAATGAGGTGCACATTCACGTAATTTATACGATGATGTGAGAAATGCTATGATTGTAATGGATGCTCATAGTTTGGCTCGTAGCAATAGAAAAGCCCGAATCTTATTCTCAAGTTGAGTCCTTTCTTCAGTGCAAAAAATGTGGTTTCCTGTCGGCTTGGGGAAAGATCAATTGCTGTCTCCACCTTGTTGACATTTCGCCCTGCATAATTATTGACAACGAGAAAAAAATAGAAAGATTATTCTACCATTTTTTTGGTTTTATGAGAACAAATTCAGAGAGCTAATTGCAAGCAATATTTGAAGTAAAGTTACACCTCCTACGCCCCCAGATCTTGCAGTAGTCAGTTCAATGTCCTTCGGATCAATCACTACTTCAACTTCATCTGCCTAGATGCAATAAGAACATAAGCTCAACAAATCAAGATAAACATAGCTGATCAAGATGCAAATGCAACGGAGAACAAAGTCAAATAAGAGAAATTATCATATCCAAATTGTTAACACTCCTACAGAGAAACAGTACGAACACTATGAATATCAACTATATATAAGGATAACTGTATAGTAATGCACTTGGATTTTCATGTTAAGGCACTAGTGTGATATGACAGAACATTTTAATCGGCCACTCCACATTAATCCATCATCTAGGTATTTTTAACAGAGAGATAGCTTTTCACATTATAATTGTTAATGGCAAAAGTGGAGCACAATAGCATATCAGGGACCTATAAAGGAAATGGGGAAAGAATTAACATTAGACAGCTGTCCAGGACAAACTTAGCAAATTCAGGTAATATTCGACCACACATTAGTCTGATTAACGCATGCAATTCTTATTTGACAAGTATCAGACAGTTCTTATTTCACAATTTATAGTGAACTTATGGAATAGTTTAGCTCTAGCATGATGACTACTATAGTCGTAGAAGTATGCATACGGCCCTGTGTTTCTGTTTGAGGAACACGTTGAACTCAATGAAAACCAGACTCTTATTTCGATTTACTGTAGACACGTTATCCTTTGATTTCTGTCACATAAGTTTCGTGTCCCCCCTTTTCAGCCAGAAAAGTAAACAACGAAAATTCTTCAATATATATATACAGAAAGCACTAGGATATTGACTTCTGGGATGTCTGGAGGCACATACCTTAGAACTTGAAACAGGGAAAAACTTCCATGAATTCCGCTCACTGTATTTCTGGTACATACAGACATGTTATATAATTGGAAAAAATGAGTTAGAGAAGAAGAAACGACAATGTAGAAAAATGTATTTAAGAAAAGAAGGGGGTAAAATCAAAGCAGGACAGGAACGGAAGAGACATCAGAGTTTGGACTATGTAACTTGTAAGTTTTACAAAGCCTAACTATCCTATTCACTGTTCAATTTTCTATACACTTATAAGGCCTAAATTGTTGGTAAGAAAAGATTGGAGCATAGGTCACCTCTAATGGATTGATGAGAAAATTCAAAATTTAACATCTTAGTCGTATCTTTTGAATAAAAATAAAAATAAACCCATCTTAGTTGTAATTATGTAAAAAAAAAAAAAGACAATTAATGTGATTATTCATGAATTGATTTGGGTGGGCTATTTCAAGATAAAAGTACCAAACAAAAGACTAGAATGGGTTATTTAGTTATGTAATCACAACTGCCATTTCTCCTCCATAAGAAAAACAAACAATTTCTCTAAATTTCATCTATATATATATGTATTTATCAAATGAATCATATCAATAAGGACGGGAAACAATAAAGAAAAATTAAAATGGCCAATAACTCTTGTCTCATTATTATCTCTCTCGTTGGAGTTCTTTCGTTCACCATCATTTCAAATGTGGCATCATCTAATGACGTCGCTTCCACCATCTGTCCAAAAACCTCAAATCCACAATTTTGTTCAAGTGTGTTGAAATCTGCGGGCACTACAAATCTAAAAGGCTTGGCTGTATACACCTTAAACCTTGCTCATACAAATGCTGAAAAATCTTTGACTTAGCCAACTCACTGGCAAAAACCGCCACCAATCCTCAACTTAAGCAACGATATTCGTCTTGTGCTGAGAGCTATGATGAAGCTATTGGTGACATTGAAAATGCCCAAAAGGACTTGGCACTTGGGGACTTTAATGGTGTCAATATTGTAACTTCTGGTGCCATGACTAATATTGGTGACTGTCAGGATAAGTTCGCACAGCCGCCTAAGGATACATCGTTGCTTTTGAAGAATGGCAAGACTCTAAATGATATATGCAGCATTATTTTGGTTATATCCAATCTTCTTTGAAGGCTATGTACTTGAAGATTTTAATCAATAAATAAAATGAAGTTTAATTTTTAAAATAATAACATTACAGTGGGATGGTGATCGGAATTGATTACTTTGGTTAAAATTTAAAATTAGATAAAAAAAATCAATTAATAGATAATTCCAACTAATCAAAATAACTAAATAAAAGACGAGATTTGAAAATATAATATCCTAATAGACACTAATAGACTTATATTAATAGATAATTTCCTGCCGATGAAAAATTACTAAAGTTGTACTATATTTTATAAATATTTTAAAACACTAATTAAAGTTGGGTTTAGTAGCAAAAAGTTACAAATTTATGGACACCTTCTTTTAGGGAAAAAAAATACAGAGTAATATTACCTTGACATGATGTAAACTAAATTTGTAATCAGCGTTGAAATCTCTACTATATTAAATGCGCTCGTGGAGAAAAAAATTATATACATCTATTTTATTCTTAAATTGTCGAAAAAAATTTATATTACTTTTTGTGATCTAACGTAGTTGTGACTTTTCTATTGTAAGTGTCCATTTTAATGTTTGGAAAGAAGATTTTTCCAATTTTTTAGTTTACAAAATAAAGTTCTATATTTTAAAAAATAAAACCTTATGTCGAATATGTGTAACTAATATTGATAGGATGTGACTAGTTGATCTTCGAGATACGATGCATTCTGTTTAGAGTGGAGATGGTTGCACACACATCAAATTGGTGCATTGATTCCTCCAAACTTACATGTAAAATGTACGTGTAAAAGAAAAACAAAATAAACTCTTGCAGTTACACATTAGAAAAAAAAAACGTCACGAAATCCCAAAGTTCAAAAGAAAACAAACACACACAAAAGGGGATTTAATTGATTCAAAGTAGTAACGAATGGTGAAAAATTGCATCATTTCTTGTGATTTCACATTGACATATTAGAATAAAAAATTATCGTATTCTATATATTACAATATTGGATCAAATATTAATACATTAATTCAATTATTTAATTACTACAACAATGAATTTCTTTTTCTTTTTTAAATAATAATTTTACCATTAATATTGTATAATATTTGTTTATTATATGCTAAAGCATATTTAAAAATTAAATAGAATTAAGATATTTCACGTGAATATGTGCACGTGTTTCAATTGAAAAGATTGAAACAATAGTCACAAATGATTTTTTCATAAAACAAAACATTCGTAACCAAATCTAAATATGCACTTTCATAATAAAGGACCAAAACTCATATTGCGTAGAATTGAGCATGGTTTAAATGAAATTATTAAGAAAATACTTACACTTTACACCAGGTTTTTTGGCAACATATATAGTGAGAAAACTCAAAATTTACCCTCTTACTTGTATCTTTTCAATAAAAAAGTGCATCTTAGTTGTAATTATGTCAAAATAAAATAAAAAAAAGAACCAGTCAATTAACATGGTTATTCATTCATTGATTTGGGTGAACTTTTTGAAGATAAAAATTCCCTATTCTGGTGGTTGAGGAGCTTTTCGATGAATTAAATGGAGCAAACTGGTTTTCAAAGATTGATTTAAAGGCGGGGTTCCATCAGATCAAAATGTGTGGAGAAGACATCGAAAAAACAGCATTTCGAACACATGATGGACACTATGAATTTATGGTTATGGCATTCGGCTTAACTAATGCCACATCCACTTTCCAAGCTCTAATGAACTCAATATTTAAACCATTTTTGCAGAAGTTCATATTAGTATTTTTCGACGACATACTAATCTACAGTGAGAACTTGGAAAATCATCTGAAGCACATTGGGTTAGCATTGGAAATCCTGAGAAAGAATGAGTTATATGCAAACCAGAAGAAGTGCAGCTTCGCGCAAGAACGTATTGATTATTTGGGTCATATCATTTCAGGACAAGAAGTTGAAGTGAACCCCGAGA